>NC_133328.1:202499873-202704733 GCF_042186555.1 Aquarana catesbeiana | reverse complement strand
TCACATAACTGAAACATTGTAATCTCCTGTGATTACGATGTGTCAGTTTATGAATGGAGAGGAGCCGCTGTCTTCTCTCCATTCATTCTCAGTGCAGCTGAGGCTGCAGAGAAAGGGACTGGGGAATCTCTATCCTCTGTCTCTTTCTCTGTCTCAAGGGGGAGATATCAGAGGTCTGTTAAGACCCCTGATATCTCACCAAAGCCCCCCAACAAGGCTGATTAAAAAAAAAAAAAAAAAAAAAAACAAAGCATTAAAAAAATATATTATTGTAAAAAATAAAAAATTGTAAAAAAACAAAAACAAAAAAACACACACACATATACCGTTCACACCCCCCCCCCCCCCAAAAAAAAAGAAAACACACTGTCACGTCACATTAAAAAAAAAAAAGTATCGGTACTTGTACTCGGTCCTAAAAAAGTGGTATCGGGACAACCCTACTTCCCATGTTAGCCACCTTCCTTCAACTTATATCACAGTGACCATTTCACTGATGACAGACCCTACTCCAAAAGATATCACTCCCCCCCACCCGCTGATTGATATCTCTCCATGACTACCTCACCCACCCCCCCGCTGACAGACCTCTCTCCCCAGCCTGTCCCCACACACACCCTCTCACCTACTGACCTGTGGATGGGGGACTCGCTCCCGCAGTGTTATTGTGTTCTGCCAGTGGGGAGGCTTCCCAACCCATACAATACAATGATCAGTGTTGCTAACTGTCATACCATCCACACTCCCCTACTGTACATACCGCCCACTGTCATACTCTCCACATTTTTCTCCTGTACATACTGCCCACTGTCTTACCCTCCACATTTCTCTCCTGTACATACTGCCCACTGTCTTACCCTCCACACTCATCTCCTGTACATACTGCTCATACTGCTCAGTATCATACCGCCCACTGTGATACCCTCCACACTTCTCTCCTGTACATACTGCCAACTATCTTTCTCTCCACACTCTTCTCCTGTACATACTGCCCTCATAATACCTTCCACACTCCTCTCCTGTAGATACTGCCCCTATCATACCCTCCACACTCCTCTCCTGTACATACTGCCCACTGGCATACCCTCCACACTCCTCTCCTGTACATAGTGCCCACTGTCATACCCTCCACATTCCTCTCCCTCTCCTGCACATACTTCCCACTTTTATACCATCCATACTCCTCCCCTATGCCTCTCACCCACAAAAATAGTTCTTTAAAATTATATTGAATATCCTCAATGTTACCAGCTCTAGAATGGGCACACTTTTGTTAGTTCAACTAAAGGAAATGTTCAGTCCTCATTTGTTCTGCCCATTATTAGTAATCATTTAAATTTTGTGATTACTACTGTGATGTATAGAAGAACATAGGGGATGTCAGCTACTCTAAATATAGCACTGAAAAAAAAAAAAAAAAAAGTGTCCCTGAAACTATTTTTGAAATGTTGGCACTGCCCAAGGGCCACCGGGTCAATAGGCAGCCCCACAAGAGCCTCCTGGGATCCTGTGATATTAAAGTGGTAGTAAACTTTGCTAATATGACTTTTTAGAGGTCTGAGGTAGGTTATGCCATAAAGTATGCACAACATATTAGCACATTAGGGTACATTTACCTGTCAGACTGAGTGCTCCAGCGCTGCACTGTGATCAATCCGGTGGGTCCTGGGTGCTTCCATCTTCACCCAGTCTTCCTTCTGGGTTCTGTGACTTTGGTCACTTGCCTTGGCCGGGCTGTGTTGCTGTCACTTCCACACATGCTCATGCACATCCTCTCGCTCTCTCATCCTCCCTCCCTTACCCCTCACCCATCTCTCATCCCCTCTCTCATCCTCCCTCTCTCTTTTTTTTTATAAAAAGCCCCACCATTATCCTCAGCACCAGGCCCATGATGTTCTTAATCAGGCCCTGTACATACATATATACACACACACACACACACACACACACACACACACACACACACACACACACATACAGTGGGGAAACTAATTTGATTCCCTGCAGATGTTATAACTTTGCCCACTTACAAATAAATGAAGGGTTTATAATTTTTATCATAGGTGTAATTTAAATGATAGAGACAGAATATCAACCAAAAATCCAGAAAAAACACAGGATACAAATGTTATAAATTGAGTTGCAGTTCAGTGAGTAAAATAAGTATTTGATCCCCAAGCAAAACATGACTTGGTGCTTGGTGGAGAAACCCTTGCTGGCAAGCACCAAGGTAAGACGTTTCTTGCAGTTGGTGACCAGGTTTGCACACATCTCAGAAGGGATTTTGGTCCACTCTTTATTACAGATCTTCTCTAATTCCTTAAGGTTTTCTGGCTGTTACGTAGCAAGTCGAAGTTTCAGCTCCCTCTCCCACTCTATGACCATAATGTGTTTCTTCTTTAGCAACTCCTTTGTTGCCTTGGCTGTATGTTTTGTGTCATTGTAATGCAGGAAGACCCATCCGTGACCAATCTTCAGTGTTCTGGCTTAGGGAAGAAGGTTTCAATCCAAGATTTTACAATATATGGGCCCCATCCATTGGCCCCTCAATGCGGCAAAATCGGTCTGTACCTTTAGCAGAGAAGCAGCCCCAAAGCATAATGTTTCCACCTCCATGCTTGGCTCTAGGGATGGTGTTCTTAGGGTCATAGTTAGCATTATTCTTGCTCCAAACACGGTGAGTCCCCTTCCTCAAGAAGGCACATGTACAGTCATGCCAATGAACATCTAAATGATTCAGAGAAGGATTGGGAGATAGTGCTGTGGCCAGATGAGAAAAAATTGAGCTCTTTGGCATTAACTCGACTCGCCGTGTTTGGACTTTGGACTTTTTATTTCTCGTCCTGCAAGCGCACCTCTCCAGTGTAAACGCCTCAGTATGAAAGTAGCCTTAGTCTAGGTTCACATTAGTGCGATGCCAGACATTGCATGTGATTCACACCGCATTGCTGTGCAGATCACATGCAATGTCTGTACGATGCGATTTCAGCCATACCAAAGGTGCAGGACCCTTTTTTGGTCCGCACTGGAATCGGATCGCATGGGTGTTACACCTATGCAATCCGATTCCTGCACCATTTCAGAGTTCGCACTGCGATCCAATCTGGGGGTGTCATTAACTTTTTATTGACACCCCCAGCGGTTAGCAAATCTCAGTGTGAGCCACTGTGCGATGCAGGACCCCAGACTGGATTTGCAGGGTTTCTGAATTGCACCAGTGTGAACCCAGCCTTAATGTGACCTAGAAGCTGTACAACTCAGTTGAACAAACTGGAATCTTTTAGGTGGAGGGAAGTAAAAAATAAAATAAAATATGATTGCATAGGTGTGCACACCCTTAAACTGATACTTTGTTGAAGCATCTTTTGATTTTATCACAGCACTCAGTCTATTTAGGCAAGAGTATCAGAATGGCACATCTTAACTTGGCAATATTTGCCCAAGCTTTGCAAAAAAACACTCCAAATCTGTCAGATTGCAAGGGCATCTCCTGTGCACAGCCCTCTTCAGATTACCCTACAGATTTCCAATCGGATTCAGGTCTGGGCTCTGGCTGGGCCATTCCAAAACTTAAATCTTCTTCTGGTGAAGCCATTCCTTTGTTGATTTGGATGTATGCTTTGGGTTGTTGTCATGCTGAAAGATGAAGTTCCTCTTCATGTTCAGCTTTCTAGCAGAAGCCTGAAGGTTTTGTGCTAATATTCACTGGTATTTGGAACGGTTCATAATTCCCTCTACCTGTTCCAGCTGAAGAAAAACAGCCCAAAAGCATAATGCTCTCACCACCATGCTTCACTGTCGGTATGGTGTTCTTTTGGTGATGTGCAGTGTTGTTTTTGCGCCAAACATATCTTTTGGAATCATGGCCAAAAAGTTCAACCTTGGTTTCATCAGACCGAACACATTTTCCCACATGCTTGTGGGAGACTTAAGATGTGTTTTTGCAAAATTTAGCCAGGCTTGGATGTTTTTTTTTCGTAAGAATAAGCTTCCGTCTTTTCACCCTATAGCCCAGACTTATGAAGAATATGGGAGATTGTTGTCACATGTACCACACAGCCCGTGCTTGCCAGATATTCCTGCAGCTCCTTTAATGTTGCCGTCTGCCTCTTGGCAGCCTCTCTGACCAGTTTTCTTCTCGTCTTTTCATCAATTTTGGAGGGACGTACAGTTCTTTAGGTCAGTGTTGTGCCATATTTTCTCCACTTGATGACGGCTGTCTTTAATGTGTTACATAGTATAGCTTATGCCTTGGAAATTCTTTTGTACCCTCCTCCTTACCTTTTAACACTGAGATCCCTCTGATGCTTTGGAAGGTCACTGCAAACCATGGCTTTTGCTGTAGGAAGCAACTAAGAAAATGTCATGGAAGAGGGTTTGCACACTTATGCAACCACATTACTTTAGTCTCTTCTTTTTACCCCCCCCCCCCAAAAAAAAAAAAAAAAAAAAAAAAAAAAAAAGTTTATAGGTCACATTAAAAATTCTGAAATGATTTATCTTTGTCTCTTTTTTTTTACATCACAGAAACCTGGCATTTTAACAGGGGTATAATCTATATAAAATATAAACTTCCTAGCCTCAAATCACACACAGAGTGGTTGGTACAGGTTTTGCTCAAAAATATCCCTGTATTTAGCACCATCCATCTTTCCCTCAGCTCTGACCAGTTTCCCAGTCCCAACTGCTGAAAAGTGTGTTCTTTGGGTGATGTGAGGTGTTGGGTTTGTGCCAGACATAGCCTTTTCTTTGATGGCCAAAAAGTTCAAAGTCTCATCAGACCAGAGCACCTTCCTCCATACATTTTGGGAGTCTCCCACATGCCTTTCGCAAACTCAAAAACGTGCCATTTTGTTTTTTTGCTGAAAGTAATGTCTTTCTTCTGGCCACTCTGCCATAAAGCCCAACTCTATGGAGCGTACGGCTTATTGTCGTCCTATGTACACAGATACTCCAGTTTCTGCTGGTGAACTATGCAGCTCCTCCAGGGTTACCTTAGGTATCTGTGCTGTCTGTTTAATGCCCTCCTTGCCCGGTCCGTGAGCTTTGGTGTGCGGCCGTCTCTTAGCAGGTTTGCTGTTGTGCCATGTTCTTTCCATTAGGTTATGATAGATTTGATGGTGCTCCTAGGGATTATCAAAGATTTGGATACTTTTTTTTTTTTTTTATAACCCAACCCTGACAACATTGTCCCTTACTTGTTTGGAGAGTTCCTTGGTCTTCATGGCAGCGTTTGGTTAGTGGTGCCTCTTGCTTAGGTGTTCCAGCTTCTGGGGCCTTTCAAAAAGGTGTGTATATGTAATAACAGATCATGTGACACTTAGATTGCACACAGGTGGACATCATTTCACTAAGTATGTGACTTCTGAAGGTAATTGGTTGCACTAGAGCTTTCTAAGGGCTTCATAACAGAGGGGGTAAATACATACGCACGTGCCAATTATCAGTTTTTTTATTTCTGAAAAATAGTTTACTATTTTTCTAATTTTACTGTACCAACTTAGACTATTGTGTTCTGATCCATCCCATATAATTCAGATTAAAAAAAACATTGAACTAAAGGCTGTAATGTAACAAAATAGGTAAAAAGCCAATGGGGGGGAGATGATGAATACTTTTGCAAGGCACTGTGTGTGTGTAATATATATATATATATATATATATATATATATATATATATATATATATATATATATATATACACATACAGGGGGCTGCACATACAGGGGTTCTTCCAAGTGGCGTTCTTAAAATAAGTGGCACTTCTGCTCTTGCTCCATCCATCTGAACATTTTCTTCTCTCTTCACAGGTAATCTGCGTTTATATTCCCATGTCCTGCAAACTGAAAATTGACTGACCGCTTACATACATTTTTGGTAATCTGCGTTTATATTCCCATGTCCTGCAAACTGAAAATTGACTGACCGCTTACATACATTTTTGGTAATCTGCGTTTATATTCCCATGTCCTGCAAACTGAAAATTGACTGACAGCTTACATACATTTTTGGTAATCTGCGTTTATATTCCCATGTCCTGCAAACTGAAAATTGACTGACCGCTTACATACATTTTTGGTAATCTGCGTTTATATTCCCATGTCCTGCAAACTGAAAATTGACTGACAGCTTACATACATTTTTGGTAATCTGCGTTTATATTCCCATGTCCTGCAAACTGAAAATTGACTGACCGCTTACATACATTTTTGGTAATCTGTTTGTCACCGCTGTCTCAACTACATCTGTAGCCATGCTCACATTATTTCAATGTTTATTTAGCCATTAAGTCTTACCTAAATTATGGGTTTCCTTATCTTTACAATTTTGGCTTTTTGGTCCCCTTGCAGTTTGATTGTGGTGTGAAAGTTATGCCCTGCTTGCTGTGTTCCTAATATGCCCTCCTAATTGATTAATTGCCAGATTCCATCCACACCCAACACAGTATATAACAAGGCTTTCTTTACCGGGGAGCACATACAGGGGGCTGCACATACAGGGGTTCTGCCAAAGAAGTGGCACTTCTGCTCTTGCACTTCAGCGATTTTCACAAAGCAAACCATAGCAGATTGCAGGTGATCTCATTTTCATATTAGCTCTCCTTCTCTGAAACATGCACTCTTTATCTCTCCTCCTCTTCACAATTGCAGCCTCTCTCCTCAAGCTCTCTTTTCTACATCCCTCTGCTCCACCACACAATCTGTACATATCACCCTCACTTCTCCCCTCCCCCTATTACTGCACTCATCACCTCTTTCTAACTCTAAGCCCACTTGCTAACATACCCCCCAGGATACTGAAGCATGTCCCCTCAATACAAATCATATTCTCATATTACCTCCCTCACTCTTCTGCTTCTCCTAATCGCTGGAGATATTTCCCCAAACCCTGTGCCTCCCTTATTTATTTAATTGTACCCAACACACCCATCACCATCACCCTACACCCTCTGGCAGCAGTCGCAATCTACACAATTTAGTCTCCATTCCTCTTCTTCTTCACAACACCAGCCGCCCTCTCTCCTGCGCCCTCTGGAACGCCCGCTGTCTGCAACAAACTCACTGCTGTTCATGACCACTTTGTCACTAATTCCTTCAATCTACTTGCTCTCACCGAAACCTGGCTCCACGAATATGACACCCCTTCTCTTGCTTCCCTCTCCCAGGGTGGCCTTCACTGGACTCACTCCCCTAGGCCTAATGGACGCAAGGGAGGTGGAGTGGGATTCCTCCTATCCCCCCCAGAGCACCTTCCAGGTTTATTCACCCTCCTCCCTCTTTTTCCCTCTCATTATTCGAAGCCCACTGTATACGTCTATTCTCTCCTACTTCCCTAAGAACTGCTGTGATTTACCGGCCCCCTGGACCATTATCGACTTTCCTTGATGAGTTTTCTGCCTGGCTACCCTACTTTCTCTCTTCGGATATTCCAACAATCCTTCTCGGTGATTTCAACATCCCTGCTAATACAAACACTCCTGCTACTTCTAAACTTCTTAGTCTAACCTCTTCATTTGACCTGAAGCAATGGGTACAGGCTTCTACTCACTCTGATGGCAATACCCTTGACCTTG
Source organism: Aquarana catesbeiana (assembly GCF_042186555.1). Lineage (NCBI taxonomy): Eukaryota > Metazoa > Chordata > Amphibia > Anura > Ranidae > Aquarana > Aquarana catesbeiana. Next base: position 202,697,160 of record NC_133328.1, on the reverse strand, counting down.
TATTCTCCTACCTATGCACTCCATGCAACTTCTCAAACAATCCTTTTCCTCTCTCCGACCACCACCTTATTAGTTTCTCTCTCCCCTGTCTTCCACCACCTTTCCCTCCAATCCACCATCACCCATAGAAACTTTCGCAACTTCAACTCCTCTCTCCTCTATTCTGCTACCGACCACCTCTATGACAAAATCTCTCCCCTGTCCTGCCCCAACCAAACCATATCCATCTACAATAAATCTCTGTCCTCCACCCTGGACAAGCTCGCTCCCCTCACTACACGCAGAATCAGGCCTCGACCCCTACAACCCTGGCAAACAGATGACACCAAAAGTCTCAAAAAACGTAGTCGTGCTCTTGAGCTCTGTGGCATAAGACAGTCTCTCAAAGACTTCAATCAATACAAATCTGCCCTCCAAAAATACTATTCTTTCCGCCACACTGCCAAGCAAACCTATTTTACAACTCTTAGTAACACCTTCTCATCCAATCCCCGTAAACTCTTCTCTACCTTCAACTCTCTACTTTGTCCTCCACCGCCTCCACCCACTGACTCACTCACTGCCCAGGAGATTGCTAATCACTTAAAAAACAAGATTGATACAATCCGTGATGAAATCTCCATTCTACAGGTATCTCCCCCAGCTAAGACCCCATGTCAACAGGTACAACTGACACTCCCCCTATTCAAATCTGCTACTACAGATGAAGTTGCTAAACTCCTCTCTATCGCCCACCTAACCACCTGTCCCCTGGACCCTATTCCCTCTCAAATGCTACGGTCACCCTCTGACCCCATCCTACACTCTCTAACCCACATCTTCAATCTCTCCCTCACCTCTGGCATCTTCCCCGACGCTCTAAAACATGCACTGGTCACCCCCATACTCAAAAAGCCGTCCTTGGACCCTACCAATCTTAACAACCTACGCCCTATCTCCTTGCTCCCCTTTTCCTCTAAACTCCTTGAACGCCTGGTTTACAACCAACTTAGTGACCACCTCATTAAAAACAACCTTCTTGATCCCCTTCAATCTGGATTCCGCCCTCAACACTCCACAGAAACTGCTCTTTTAAAACTCACAAATGACCTACTAACTGCAAAAACCAATGGACACTACTCTGTACTCCTACTTCTGGATCTTTCAGCTGCCTTTGACACGGTTGACCACCCCCTCCTCCTCGAAAAACTTTACTCCCTCGGTCTCCGTGACTGCGCTCTTCAGTGGCTCTCATCCTACCTATCCCAACGCACCTTCAGTGTCACTTACAATTCTACTTCCTCCACTCCTCTTCCCTTCTCTGTCGGGGTCCCCCAAGGTTCTGTTCTTGGACCTCTTTTATTTTCAATCTACACCTCTTCCCTGGGTCAGCTGATAGCCTCTCATGGCTTTCAATATCATTTCTATGCTGATGACACGCAAATCTCTCCACCCCTCAACTCACTCCATCAGTCTCTTCACGCATCACTAACTTACTAACCGACATATCTCTATGGATGTCACACCACTTCCTCAAACTCAACTTGTCCAAAACTGAGCTTATAATATTTCCTCCCCCACGTGCCTCTTCCCTTGACTTCTCTGTCAAGAGCAATGGCACAACCATCCACCCGTCCCCACATGTCAGGGTGCTAGGTGTTATCCTGGATTCTGAACTCTCCTTTCAGCCCCACATCCAATCACTCTCCAAAGCTTGCCGCCTCAACCTCCGCAACATCTCTAAACTACGTCCCTTTCTAACCAATGAAACCACAAAGCTCCTGATTCACTCCCTGGTTATCTCTCGCCTTGACTACTGCAACTCACTCCTCATTGGCTTACCTTTAAACAGACTATCCCCCCTGCAGTCCATCATGAATGCTGCTGCCAGACTTATCCACCTTACAAACCACTCAGTGTCTGCTACCCCTCTCTGCCAATCCCTCCATTGGCTGCCACTCGCCCAACGAATTAAATTAAAAATACTAACAATAAGTTACAAAGCCATCCACAACTCTGCCCCCAGCTACATCACTATCCTAGTCTCAAAATACCAACCTAATCGCCATCTCCGTTCCTCCCAAGACCTCCTGCTCTCTAGCTCCCTCATCACCTCCTCCCATATCCGCCTCCGGGACTTCTCCCGAGCCTCGCCCATCCTCTGGAATTCCCTACCCCAATCTGTCAGACTGTCTCTAAATTTATCCACTTTTAGGCGATCCCTGAAAACGTTCCTCTTCAGAGAAGCCTATCCTGCCTCCATCTAATAACTGCACTATTTTCTCCATTAGCTCATCCCCCACAGCTATTACCCTTTTGTATAACTTGACCCTCCCTCCTAGATTGTAAGCTCTAATGAGCAGGGCCCTCTGATTCCTCCTGTATTGAATTGTATTGTACTTGTATTGTCTGCCCTAATGTTGTAAAGCGCTGCGTAAACTGTCGGCGCTATATAAATCCTGTATAATAATAATATTGTGTGTGTGTGTGTGTGTGTGTGAGTGAGAGAGATATATATCTGATATTGGTGCTGACACTAAGCATTTACAAATGCTCTGATACTAAAACCAATACCTTCAAGTCCACAGACCGTAACCGCCACCTTTAAACCTGGTTCACATATATGCAAATTCGATGCGTTTTGAACCGCATCTGATTTGCATGACATTTGAACCTGCAGCCTTTTCAATTGAGCCATGCACATATGTGCAGGCTGGCTACAGCGCGCTTTTAAAAAAAAGAGTCCAGTATGATTTTGAGCACAGTTCAGGTGCGATTTCCATTGTCATACACAAGACAATTCACTCCTGGACCGCACAATAAAGTGGGGGGCTGAAATCCTGCCGTCAAAGCTGGACCATACAGAACCCGGTCTTATGGAGAGAAGCTGTCACATGACATTAAAAATAGGTATCAGTAATTGGTAAATACTTGAGGAAAAGTATTGGTACTCGGTCTTAAAAAACTGGTATTGGTGCATCCCTAATATACAGTATATGTGAGCATGGGGCACTTTATTTTTTTATATATTTTTTTTTTTTCTTTTCATTTTTACATTGTACCCGTTTTTTTTTTTTTTTTGGATCAACTTTATTGCCATCATAAATGTGACAAGTCCTCTTTTTGGAGAGATCCTGGAATCTATTAGACCCCAGATTTCTTTTCTGGCTTCCAAAGCATATGATCAAACCAAGATCACTTTGATCTTTGCGGTTACAAGCCGGCTCGCTTATACAAGGCCAAAATTGGAATTGCCTAAATCTTTGTTGCTTCTGGTATCCGACATCACACAGTGAGGAACATCATCAGTTCCTCTCACTGAGTCCAAAGATCAGGCATGTGTATGAAGGGATTTCCTTCTTAAATACTGTGATCTGTGAGGTGGGACTTGGGAGGTTTGGACTCTTCCTGTAGGTGTGACTAGGTGGAATTATAAGCCAATTAGGATGTATTCATTCCCACCCACCATAAGATCTGTGAAAGAAATTACATCATTTACAGAGTCTGAAAGGCTACAAAGGGGAGTGTTACAGACTCTAGCTGCTGCAGGAAGTGACTGTGGAAGGGACAAAGTCTATCAGCAGGATATACATGACACAAAGCCACAACTAAACCCAGATTACCAGGGGATCTGCAGACAACAGAGTAACCTGGTACAGAGGAATGATCTATGCTGGGATTGATCATTCCATTCATTTCTAGTGAAAAGAAAGTTGAAATTCCGCTTTAACTATAAAATTGTTTTTAAACATTATCTAATGTAATCCTTTATAGGATCAGGTCCCCTTGCTGTGAATGTCTTTATCTTAAAGCAGAACTCTGGGCAAAAACATTCTCGTTGTTGATCTCCTACTTTCAACAACTATGTCAGCCATGTTCTGTAGTGAGCTCTGTAGTTCCTCTGCAAAAGCCTGCATAACTTTCTGAAAAACCATTATTGCCTGGTGATTTCCTGTTTGTAAGACCGCTGGCTGCTATCCCTCCAGTAACCTCAGCCAGCAGTCTGACACACCCCCTTGTAGTCGTTTTAAAGCAAGCAGGGAGTTCTAATTCCACCTGGCTCGCTGTAGTGGGTGGAGGGGGTCTCACAGCCCCTGGTCTGTGCCGCCTATAGGAGGTGGTGTCGTCCTCCTCTGCTCCCTCCTCCCTGCCAGCACTCCACCCCCCGCCATCTGTCTCCAGTGCGGGGAGAGTTACAGATCATTGGGATGACAGAGCGCATCCCGGGCTGATAGATCTGTGTGAGAACACCGCCCTGGTACAGCCTCGCCTCCCTGTACATTGGAACAGTACGCTCTGCGCTGTCTATCACAATTCTGGTGCAGAGAGGTGGGTCTGTATGCCGAGTGGTGTTCACACATATCGACCCATTAGCCCGAGATGCGCTCTGTCATCCCGATGATCTGTAACTATCCCCAATGATGGGCACTGATAATCTGCACTGGTGACACCGCACTGATCGGCACTGGTAATCTACACTGGTGGACCCTGACATTCAGGCACCGGTGGCGGACCCTGACATTCAGGCACTGGTTTGCATTTATATTAAAATGCTTCATTTATTAGGTTGTAACCTATCATACCGTGTGTTATGTACGGCAGAATGAGGGGTGTGATTATGTTGAAGTGGGCAAGTTCACATCTACATGTACAAGCCTCGTGTACCTCCCACATTCACATCCCAAGGATTCATGGGAAATGTAGGCTGATTAAAGTTAGAGAGAGAGAGAGAGAGAAGAGGATATGATGCAATCACTGTTCTAAGAGATCCTCCCTGCCAGAAAAGATGATACATTTTTTGAATTACAGAGCTGACTTCCTGAAAATTAAATCAGTCATATCTCTTAAACAGAAATTTCACAAAATGTGATAACTGTTTAGTGTTGCGTGGGGGGGGGCTTTTTGAAAATCCCAGAGTTCTGCTTTAAGTACTGGCAGGATTGAATGGATCACAATTAGAATTCCTTCCTCCCATAGCCCTTGCTCTGTAGTCTTGCAGTAAGCCATTATTCTTTGGCATTGTGCAAGACAGGAATGGAACAGGGGGAGATATGACCCATTTACACCATTCACCACCCAGATGAGTGCTCAGAAACACCCACATCAACTCCCAGAACTGGTACAAGCGACTCCCATAGCTCACCCTGAAGCTATAGAGGCTTTAAAGGATTCATGGGAGATGAAGTATCAGGACTGGAAAAGGAAGGAAACAGGAAGTCAGAGAACTTTGAAATTCAGCCAGGAGGGGTGGCATCACAGACACAAACCTGCTGTTTACAGCTAAAGGAGGCAAGTTACACACAGTGGGATTGTGATGCATTTACATGCACAATGAATCTGTTTTGTGGAGAAAAAGCTGGAGTTCATATTTAAAATTAACATGAATTGCCTGCATATTGGCACAGTGCTGCATTATGTTGAGGTTTTCTAATTTAATATAATTTTTTCTGGCATCACTAATCATCTGGAATACCAAAAACCTGAACATCTGCAAATGGATTATATGTAATTTACATATGTATTTAAATTACAGATAGCTGCCCAAACAATGAAACATTTCTTTATAGTTCTATGAGCAAAAACATTAGACGGACACTGTGATGGCTATGTCATAGTAAAAATTATAGTTGTCCCTTCTCATCTACTAAAATCAGCCCTTTAACATGATGGATTGACTCAATGACCAATGAGGCTTTTTTTTTTAAATATGCAATGTATCTGTTTAAACAAGTTCTAGTAGAAGACGGTTCTACATTTTTCTACAAAAGTCATCTCTCATGTGGGATTTTATAGCAGCAATTTGTTGCAGTTAAAGAATAGCCTTCCGTATTGCTTTAGTTGCTATGTGTAAAAATTATAATACACCTAAATGGTGTGTATTGCAGTGATTCCAGCGATTTTTAGCTTTGTTGTGCAGAAAGTGACTCTTTGCAATGTTTGGAGCTAGCTATAGCAGCGTCACCTTCAGTAGCTACTTGCATGTCCAATGCTGGCACACCAGTACATAGAAAAACATGGTCAGTTACAGCAGCAAATCTGTTGCTAGCCACAAATCACCAGAGAAAACAAGCAGATATTTGCAGCAGCTTTAGGTCTCTGCTACAAATTTGCTGGTAGTGCAAGATGTTTAGTGGAAAGAACTTTTCCTGTTTTTTCCAATCCCAATGGGTGTCCTTGTGTGTTTTATGGACTCACTTGAGTCTGTTTCTTTGAACACAAAAACCCTTGATAATTTTTTAGGTGCAGAATGGCACTACATGTTGATGTTAGGTTCATGACTGTAAAGGGTAAACTATATGGACAAGCATAAATCGGTGCCTTGGGCATTATAGCAGAGTGAGCCCTCAGAGCAAAGCATTTTTCCAGAGAGAATCACTATAGCCTGGGCAGTATCCAGGATCAGACCCAGATATTCCAACCACTGTGCCAGGATCAATGTTGATTTCTGGAGGTTTTTTTTTTTTTTTTTTTTTTAATTCCATACTTCTTTATTATAAATATTTCAACATTACAAACCAAAATATATTATTGGATATAGTACTTATCACTTATACAGTTTGTACATAAATTCCTTATTTGGAATACCATACATATGGTCTATCCACAGCAAATTCTGAAATTTTTCTATCTTTTTCTTACATATATTCTCCAATCAATATAACAAGTATTTAACCACAAATAATAACATACAACAAAACATCACACACAAAAAAAAAAAAAAAAACAAAGAAAAAAAAAAAATTACCCCAGCACAACCAACTCGGATGACTGTTCCATTTCCTGCCCACTATAGTATTCTATGCATCTATACCTATGTGAAAAGTTACCTCAGCTGGTTGCTTAAGTCAGTAGATTCTTCTCTCCCCGTTGATTTTGCCCTCTACCTCCATTTTCTGTCTGGTACCAAATTCTCTATCCCCAATTATACTTGCTCACCCTACTAAAGATCCGCAAAAACCGGTGAGGATGGGGCTAACCGTGGAACCGAGATCCATGGCTTCCACAGTTTATACAGGTAATTGGGTATGCCTCTGTTACAATAGATCTGTTGTTCCTTCAGAATATTGTCGTTTACATGAAGGCGCCATTCCGCAAAGGAAGGTGCACTAGGAGATATCCACCTTAGGGCAATTAGCTTTTGTGCCAAAAACAGTAGTCTGCTAACTGGTATCAAAATCTCATGGGGCATAAGTTCTTCATCAAGGTAGCCCAGCAGGCATGTTTTAGGGTCTTTATGGATATATGTCTTAAATGTATCATTAATTGTATTCACCACCTCTTGCCAATATTTAGCCAGTTTAGGACAATTCCACAACATATGTAGTAAATCAGCAGGTGATTGTTGGCACCGTGGACAGTCCGGGGAATCACGCCTGCCCCACTTAAATAGTTTGACCGGTGTTCTATATACCCTGTAAATTATAAATAATTGGGTCAGACATTGTGCTGGTGATAATGAGACTAAGGGTACCCTTTCTAGTATTGTTTGCCAAGTTAAATCTGAAATATCCCCTATATCTAGCTCCCACCCTCTTCTGCCCGGGCTATCACCCTCATCTCGATATGTTCTCGTAAGTTGACCATACAGAGATGAGATCAAACCTTTTTTTTCTGTCATCCGTGCTAATAAAGTTAAAGTGGCATTGGTTTTATCACTTTCTTTTCCCCTTTAAACTGAGATTGGACCGCATGTCGTAGTTGTAAGTATTTAAAAAAATTATGATGAGGTAAGTGAAAAGATTCCTGCAGATCCTGAAAGGAGCGTAGAATATTGTGTGAGTACAACTGAGTTATATATTGGAGGCCCTTAAAGCGCCAGCTTTCAAATCCCTTCAGTTTACCTAGTTCCCTATATTGCCTATTCCCCCAGAGTGGTGAATACTCAGAAGCATCTGTATATTTCATTATGCTCCTCATTTCCTTCCAAACTCTATTCATGAGTATCATTGTTGGGCTCTTACAGGTATAAGCAAAGGCCCCAGATTCCAGCTGGGCCAAGAGGTTGTAGTGAGAACTGTTACTTAGCAGTAGGGCCTGAATAAAGTCCTCCCAGTTCACAGCACCCCAGCCAGCAAAATGCTGTGGAGGTTGTAAAGGTAGCTAAACCTCTGCAGAGTGTAAACCATGAGAGAAAAGTTCTCTCACGTCGTCCAGGTATCCCAGAAGAGGCACCCCTTGGGTCTGCAGAAGGTCTAGGACCAGAGTTTACCTGTACTATAGGCCGTGTACCAGAGCTTACTTACCTGTAGGTAAAAATCAACCACCTGACTTTACTGCCACTTTAAAATTCAAACAGAGCTGCACAGCAATGACCATCACCTTAGGACACTGGCGCAAAAAAAAAAAAAAAAAATGAAGTTTTTCCTTTAGGAACCTGCAGGTAGCACATAACCCGGTTTGTAGGGATAACCAAGTTGCTCTGTGCTTGGTAATGTACAAAAAAGTATAGTTTTGTGCTGAACAGATATGAATATAGTACATCTGACAGGGCAGTAGAGAGAGCCCGTTAAACTGTTTTACTTTATATAGACATGACCTATTTATAACTCACAAACCACATATCAGTAGATCAGATGGTATATTAAAATACGTTTCTAGTTTAAGAGTGTAGCTGATATGCATAGATGTTTTAAAACAGTTTCATACAATGCATTAGAACAGTTTCAAAATCTTGTGGGCATGGCATGAAGGTTAAACAAGTATGACACAGAGAAGCAAGACTCTATTCCCTAGCCTGCCTATTAATTCTAATTCTACCATTTACAAAACCTTTAACATGAAAGTTCTGCTTGTTCTAACTATAGTGAAACTTGGTGACAGTACTAATACATAGCCCAAGACTGTATTAATAAATATCTCTCAAACTATAATTAGCACTGGAACCTACTTCTAAGATAACCCAAAGGGACATTTTTTGGCTTAGGTAGGCAAGTCAAACTTAAACAGAAAATAGTTTAGAAATGGGTTGGAAAACTCAGTAAAGGGCTGCATTAGTTCTACTGGGGGTTACACCTTGGAAGTTGGAAAAAAATACTACATCAGTACTTTATGAATATATCAGTTACAGAAAATGCATGTTTCTCTACCATTTGTTACATTTTGCAGCAGATTTAGTATAGAATATTACAAGTTTACAAAGGCCCCTTTCACACGTGTGTGACTTGTCCTGCAACTTGGGACAAGCCGATAGACCCCAAGTTTACACAGGCATTCCCTGTGGCACGACTTTTAAGTGTGAAAGGGGCCTAAGGTGCATTCCTGATTTTATTCAACACATTGAAAATTAATGACAATAGACATAAAGCACACATTCACTCTTAGGCCCCTTTCACACTTGTGCAACTTGCCCTGCGACTTGGGACTGCAAAGTCGCATGACAAGTCGCTCCTCATGATTTCCAATGATTCATATATGTGCGACTTCAAGTTGTGCCGACTTCAAAGTAGTCCCTGTACTACTTTGGTCAGACTTTCATGCAAGTGGAGGTCCATAGACCAAGTTTACACAGGCATTCCCTGAAATTGCGCCAAAATCAATAATGGTAAACATGACAAATGGAGAGGGAGAATCTCCCTAACAGGGGCACAGACAGCAATAAAAAACAAACAGGTGTTATAATCCCTTTCCACTTTATCCAAAACTAAAAAGAAAAAAGTTATCCCTGTCGTTATACTTGAAGAAACCCCCACTCAGTCCAGTCAGCCTAATAAAAAATACTTACCTTCCACCCCATTCCCACAATTTTGGCTGACGCCACGGAGCCTTTACAAAAAAAAAGTATAAAAATAAATCTCAGCTAGACCCTCTTCTTACTGCCCATATGTACCACTGGCACATTCTCAGCTGGACAGCTGGAGGAAGCCATGTGTAGGGCTCACTCACCCAATGACGGAATTTAAGGTGTAAATATAGTCAAACATTTATTCTAAATTTTAGATTTTGGAGTATAGAAGCATGTCCGTGTCCCTCTAGAGAGATATTTGCCTTAACTTCCTGTTCCAAATACAAAGCAGAATTTAAAAGAATACCCATCAAAGTAATGCCTGGTACACAAAGGAAGTTTTTTTTATTCAACCCAGCTTGCTGTACTAACTATGCAATATTAGTACAACGATCTCCCCACTATGCTATTGGATTATGACAGGGGGGCTGCCCCCTGTCAGAACTCACAAGTCAGTGCTCATCAGATTCTGATCAGCTGCTGGTTTTCCAGCACGTGGTCGTGCAGTCAGCTTCTGTCGGACAAAAACCTGTACACAGGCTTAATGTCGGCTGGTTACTACTGTACCTGGCTGATTTTGACTGATATTTGGCTCGTGTGTACAGGGCTTTAGGGGTATTTCCATTTCAGACAGTTGTCACTGAAACATGTGTCCATAGGATGACTAACTGTCACCACTTGCTCTGGTGACAACTCTAAAGTTTTGAGTTTACCTTCTGTTTCTGTCTCGGAGACAGTGGTCTTAAGGACTAACAACTAACAAGCATGGGCAAAGACAAAAAAAACTTGACAGAGGATCCAACCCTTCCCCATTATGATTTTTGTACCCACTGTAAAATCCTTTTCTTGGAGTTTGAGGGACAGAGGAAGTCTTGAATCTTTAAATTATATGGACACCTACAAATAGATTGGATACCTGCAAACAAAAAAATGTAGACCAGCCCAGGGTATAACCCCTACTACTACCAGCATACCTCAGTTTTGTAACAAAGCAGTACAGAGCACATGATAAAACACAGACAGATAGGACTCGTGTCCCTCAATGGACTCCAAAAGAAGAATTTTTATAGGAAGTACAAAAAAAAGCTTTCTCCTCCATTAAAAAGGCCATGGCGCTTTTTAATCCTTCAGGGCATCCAAACCCAGGCCAAGTGAGGGGAAAAAGAGGCTAGGGCACCCTTCTGGGGACTGAAAAAAAAAAAAAAAGAAATTAGTCTTTCTGAAGGAAACATTGACAGAGACTTTAACAGCCTGAACCACATCCAGACAATAGAGTGAAATTTCCTTTTAATGAACTGAAGCTGGACAAAGGGACATGCCCTGGCTGAAGCGAAAGTAGAACTATAGGCAAAGCTTTTTTTTTTTTTTGGATAGAGCAGGGGGGGGGGGGGGGGGGGGGTTTAACCCGGTTATGTTTTTATTTTATTTCGCCACCTGTATCCTGCTGTGGGGATCATCCTTTACTTCCTGCCCCATTGCCAAACAGGAAGTGAGGAAACGCCTGTAAATTAAGGCTGGGTTCACACTATCATCGCATGCGGCTCACAGCAGGGGTCCGGTGCGTCCTTGATCACTGTTACAGGTGCAATTTCAGCCAGAATTTTTGGCTGAATTCTTGCCCTGTGCAAATTCGCACCAGAGCCGCAGTGGAGATATGTGACCAGGCTCCGTAGAGAGCCGGTCAAAATCTCCTGCTATTGCGAACCCAGCCTAAGAGAATTCCTTGGGGCCCCCAGGTCACCAGAACTAGTGTCCCCACGCTAATATGTTCTGGGGACAACCCAAAAATAGGATTTTTATAACAACTTATCTGTAAAATCCTTTTCTTTTGAAGAACATCACGGGACACAGAGCCATAGTAATTACCATGTGGGTTATAGCCCACCTTCAGATGCTGGACACTGGCACACCCTAAACAGGAAGTTGCCTCCCTATATAACCCCTCCCATACTGGGAGCATCTCAGTTTTGTAGCAAAGCAATATACGTGTATACTAGAAAGAGGGGCGGGACCTCTGTGTCCCGTGATGTACTTCAAAAGAAAAAAGGATTTTTACAGGTAAGCTGTTCTAAAAATCCTATTTTCTTTAATCGTACATCACGGGACACAGAGCCATAGTAATTACTATGTGGGATGTCCCAGAACAATGCCAACTGAGGGGAGGGAGACACAACAAAAGTAGGGCACCATGAGATCAGAGGACTTCAACCACTGCCTGCAGTACACTGCGCCCAAAGGCGACATCCTCATGTCTTTTTACATCCACCTGATAGAATCTGGTGGATTGAAGGCCAAGTTGCGGCCTTGCAGATTTAAGCCATGGAGGCTTGGTGACGCACTGCCCACAAAGCACTAACAGACCTAGAGGAGTGTGTTGTTTCGAGAGGGTAGAAACTACCTCCTTAAACCATAAGCTAGAATGATTACTTGTTAAATTAATTTAGAATAGTAGATTTCCATGCTGCCTGTCCTCTTTTAGGACCTTGACAGTACGAACAAAACATAATCCGAATCTGAGCAGTCATCTTTAAGTAGACTGCACGCACCACATCAAGAGAATGTAGTGATTTTTCTTCCATAGAACAGGGTTCTGGAAAAAAAATGAAGATAGAACAATATCCTGGTTTAGATAAAAACCTGATACTACCTTCGTTAAAAAGTTAGGATGAGGACACCATACTACCTTATCCTTGTGAACAATAATAAGGCTCTTTACAAGAAAAGGCAGCCAATTCTGATAACCATATCTGCTGCAAGAAGGGTATCAGAAAAAATTGTTTCCTTGTCAAAAAAGGACCAAGGGAATGTCGTATCGGTCCAAAAAAAAGGCTGTGTTGTAATGCCTCCAAAAACTAAAATTCAAGTTCCAAGGGTTCAGGGGTGACCTAACCAGGGATTAAGCCATGTTACCCCCTGAATAAAGTTACGAACCAAAGAAAGCGAAGTAAGTGGTCCTTGAAATAATACCGATAAGGCCAAGACCTGTCCTTAGAAAGCACTCAAGGCCAGCTTTATTTCTCACCCCATCTGCAGAAAGTCACGAATTCTACCTTTAAACCTATTTCCTGGGGTGCAACCCCTGGTTTCACAACAGGAGACATATGCTTCCCAGACTCCATAATATATAATTATGGAGGCCGGCTCCCTTGCATTAACCAAGATAGAAATCACTGAACCTGACAGCCCATATTTCCTCAGTGTGGGTCTCAACACCCAAACCGTTAAATTTAGCGTTTGTAAAGTAGGATGGAATACCGGACCTTGCGAAAGAAGGTCTGGCCGTGGCGGTAGGGTCCATGGGTCCCCTACTGTCATCTTTACGATCCCTGCATACCAAGATTTCCTGGGCTCCACTGGAGGCCACAAGAATCACGACTTAACTTCCTGCTTGATACCGCGAAGAAGTCGTGGACGCAGGCAGAATAGGAGGGAATGCATAAATCAGTGAGAACCGATTCCACGGAATAGCAAGGCATCTGTTCCGCATGCTAGCGGATCCTTTGTTTTTGACACAAAGTTGTCGATTTATTTGTTGAACCTGGACATAAACAGATGTCTGGGATCCCCCATCTGTGACATATTGACAGGAAGATATCGGGGTGAAGGAACCTTTTTCCCAGGAACAGCTGCTGGCAACTCAAGTAGTCCACCTGCCAAGCTTCTATTCCTAGAATGAAGACTGCTGATAAGCAAAGTACTTTGTTTTCTGCCCAAGATAGGATATGATTCACCTCTGGGCCGCACAACTTCTTGGGCCCCCTTGGTGATTAATTTAGGCCATTGCTGTGGCATAGCCGGATTGAATCCTGGCAGGACAATACGGTAAACTGAACGTTCAGGCCCTCAGAACCAAGTGCTCTGCCTGAATTTCTAGAATGATAATGGGCAAGGTCATTTCTGATCTGGTCCACTTCTGTGGTAACTGAAGGAAGGATTTTCCCCTTTGCAGATTTTTGGATATTAACCATAAACCGAGGCTCCGGCGTACCCAGCCTACAGTACCTGGTATTTCCAGGTGGTCCATCTGGGTGCTAACTAGGCCCGACACTGCTTAGCCTCCAAGATCGGACAAGATCAGGCGCTTTCAGGGTGATGTGGTCGTAGGCTTTGGAGTCAGACACATTGGAAATCTAGGGCTTGAACCCTTTGTTCCAAGCCGATAGGATAAGGTTTTGCAGCAGTCACGAATGAGCATAAGGAACGGCCTCGAATGAAGCCACCATTTTTCCCAACAACCTCATGCAAAGTTGAATAGAAGAATTCATCTTGCTTAGACCACCTAAATCAGTTCCTTTATGGCGCTGATCTTTGCTTGGGGTAAGAATACCCTTTTCTGGGTGTACCTATGATCAGACCCAAGTATCTTAGCCTTTTTCATGGTTTTAAAGAAGATTTCTCCAAGGCTGAGAAACTGACCTAGATATTGCAGGTAGTTGAATGTGGTGACCATACTTTGGTCTAAGCGGGCTACCGACTGGACTATCAAGAATAGATCATCCAGGTAAACCATAATCGTTATACCTTGGATCCTTAATCTGGCTAGAAGAGGGGCCAGAACCTTGTAAACACTCAAGGTGCAGTAGGCAGACTGGAAAGCAGAGCTACACACTGAAAATGGAGGTTTTCCACCTTGAAAAATAGATATTACTAGCGAGCGAGGAAATAGGCATATGGAGGTATGCATCTTTGACGTCGATTGACGCCAGAAGTTCTCCTCCTTGTAGGATGGAGATAATGGATTGGATTGACTCCATGCGAAAAAAAGAGTGGTTATATTCAGGAATTGAATTTAGATTGTTGAGATCCAGAATGTCCATTTGGATTTAACCAAACCCCAACCTCTGCTCTTACATGGGGGCCACCATGATCACTTTTGCCAAAAGATGGTCCAATGCTTGAGAGAAAGACTTTTTTCTCTGGATCCTTAGGAACATTTGATCTGAGAAAACGAGGAGATGGGAACACTTGGAACTCCAGTTTGTGCCTTGGAGCTATTGAGGAAGTCCCCCATTCGTCTTGACACTCTTCCTAATAGATCCTTGAGAACTGCAGAAGAATTCCCCCTATTTAGCGAGCGTGGGTGACTCCTCATAAAAGGAGGCTTTAGTATCTTGTAGGTTTCCTCCCCCAAGACCTCTTGTCCCTGGGGTTAAACCTGAGGATTACCTTTTGAACCTGACGGCCGAAGCCGTTGTGACTGCCTGGAGGCTGATGCCCCTGGCACAGAAGGAGCTTTAAAATACATTTACTCCTTTTCTTAAATGGCAAAATGGGTACTTTTTCCACTAGAATTTATGTGGCTGTATTATCCAAAACATTCCCAAATAGCTGTTTCACCGCAAAAGGAAGACTAGCCAGGACCTTCTGCATGGTGCTCAGTGAAGGGCGCAAGGCCTGAAGGATAGAATATCACTCAAAGCAACTATTGCAAACATAAAGTTGCCAGATCCTGGGCCTGCTGAGCAGGATAACCTTGAACACCTGTTTAAACTGGTCTCTCAACGATTAAGCAATTACTGTCAGCGCAAGCTGAGACACTCAATCTGCCAGAGAAAAAAAAAAAAGTGTTTTTTTTGTTTTTCTGTTTTTTAATAGGAATTCCAACTTTATTCCTTGGATCCCTAAGCATTTGAGCATTGTCTGCCGGACAAGTCAAACGCTTATTCACAGAGGATATAGCAGCGTTAATTGCTGGTATACCCTACTTAGTGAATTTCTTCCACCATAGGATAAAATGTGAAAACTTTTTAGGAGGGAAAATAATGCTTATCTGGGTGATTCTCTCAGATACAAAAAAGCTTTTCCAACAATGGACAGGAAAAGGCATGCACAGCTTGAGGAGGCTTTAGCGAACCCATAAATGTGGAGCGGACCATTCAGCAAGCAACTGCACCATCAATCTTAAGATTGAAACAGCTGATTCTCCTGCATTTGACACCTCAGCCTCACTATGGTCCCCTGAGGGAATTAGCCTTCTCCTGCCCCTATTTCCTCAGTTTGAGGGTCCTGGGCAATGGAAGAGAAACTTTCACATTTTGACCCATACTGGGATGCGATTAAAGCTGCTAAACGTTTTTTTTTTTTTTTTTCATGGCTGAGAAAAAAAAAGATCTTTTTAGTAAAATAAAACAGAGGCTGCAGTGTTGAAAACAGTTGCAAACATTTCATGGCTCACTCTGACCAGCCACCCTCTCTCAGGGGAGGCTGCCATTTGTAGAAATGAGTAGGCTTTCCCGAGCTTGAGGGGGACCCTTTTAGCTTTTTTGGGGGGGGGTGTTTCAACCCCCCCCTTCTGACCTCAGCCCGATGCACAAAGCAGAGGTACTACCAGAAGAAATCACATCCACTGCTTGAACAATAGTCCAGCCACTGGCGCTACTAATAATGCTCAGCCTGATGCAAATAGTAAATGTGTCAAATCGGAAATGTCTGTGTCACCAAAACCTCTTTCATGCTCCCCTTTACTCTTATGTCTCTCTGAAATTTTGCAGCCAGCACAAATGGAGTTTTTTTTTTTTTTTTTTAAAAACACTCCCACGTTGGAGGACGCCAATGCCATGCTAAGCCCCGCCCCCACCTCGCATTGCGCCCCTCCTCCATTCACTTTTTTTTTTTTTTTTTTTTTTTTTTTTTTTTTTAAGTTTTCCCGCGCAAGTACGGGCCTCTGATCTGACAGGATCGGCTTGTGAGTGAGGGAGGATGGCGTGGAGGAGACCTGGAAGCCGCCGCCGAGTAGGGGTGGTGAAAGAAAACGGCATTGCCGATCGTTTTCAGTTCTCCCTGATACTCAGCCTCATGAAGAGGGGAAGCGTTCAGCCCAGGTGTGGGTGTCTGGAGGAAGCAAAACCCCCCAAACTTACCGGAGGTCTGCCTAGTAGCCGGAGGAAAAAAGTCTGCTGCTTCTGTGACACAGTGTGACTGAGCAAAGCATGAGAAGGTATGTGCTCCATACAGCCCCCAGTGGTGACACTTAGGCATGAAATTTACTTTAAAGGAGACATTTCATAAGAAAATGTAATAATTCCTTAGAAAACTTCTTACTTTTCCCGCCGCAGGGTTTTCTGTGGTAAAACCAACAGACCCAATCTTCACCCTTCATGGTGGGTTCCGGTAACAAACCTTCAGGAACCGAGGACCCTCGAGGAACCCACAATCCTGGACCTGTAATGGCACCCCGCCAGTAAAACTTTATGGCCTTAATACCAAAAGTACTGGATCCTGGGGTCCAGCTCTCTAAAAAGAGAAGCGCTACAGGCAAAACCTCATTTCTTCCGCCACGAGGACTGGGTACCATTCAATTCGGCGTAAAAGACACTTTGAATGGATGACTGATAAGTGTACCGACCCGCTGCTGGTATCATGTGATCGCTGTGACCAATTACAGCAGATCACATGGCTATTGTACACAATGGATGGCATCCTTTCATGCCATTCATTGTGTGCAATTGTGTTGCCAGCTGTGATTGGTCAGTGATCACATGGTACAGACAGGGCCAAAGTCCATTTCAAGGCCATCATAATGTGCAAAAAATAGGATTTTTTCTTCATACTTACCTGTACAATAATTTTCTTTGAGTATATCATGTGGCACAGAGTTAGGCTAATATTCATTACCTACTGGGTTATACGCCATCTCTAGGTGAATGGACACTGATAGACAAAGTCATAAACAGGAAGTGATCCCCTATATAACCCCTCCCATACAGGAAGTACATCAGTTTTGTAGCAAGTACTGAATCCTCAAAAAAGGGGGGAGGGATCTCTGTGTCCCATGATGTACTCAAAGAAAAGAATTTTACAGGTAAGTATGACGAAAAAATAATCAAAATTTCTTTTTTCATACATCATGGGAAAAAAAGAGTTAGGCTAATATTCATTACCTACTGGGACGTCCCAGAGCAATAGCCTTGAGGGGAAGGAGACACCCTGCCAAACAATAGCTATCAGACCTTATACGGCAGCCCGCAGTACACTGCGGCCGAAAAAGCCGAATCCTCGGCTGCTCGAACATTCACTTGAAAAATTTTGTGAACGTAGGCAAATTTATTAAATACCGTATTTATCGGCGTATAACACGCACCCAAGTTTAGGAGAGGATTTTAAGGAAAAAAAAAAAACTTACATTAAAATGCCCATCAATGCAGCCTTATCTGTCCATCTGCAGCCTTTTCAGTGTCAGTGCAGCCTTACCCCAGTCCAGCCTTGCCCCAGTCCAGCCATGTCAGTGCAGCTTTGTGATAGATTTAAATATGGCGCCGAGACTGCAGGGATACTTCAGAGCCGAGATACACATACCCGAGTGTTCTCGGCTTTTTTTGGCGCCGCCGTCACGCCCAGTCCCGCCCCTGGACCTGTGTTATGTCCATCATAGGGCGGGACTGGGCGTGACTGAGCGGCGCCGAAAAAAGCCGAGAACACTCGGGTGTGTGTATCTCGGCTCCGACGAGAGCCGAGATACACATACCCGAGTGTTCTCGGCTTTTTTCGGCGCCGCTCACAGTCACGCCCAGTCCCGCCCTATGATGGACATAACACAGGTCCAGGGGCAGGACTGGGCGTGACGGCGGCGCCGAAAAAAGCCGAGAACCCTCGGGTATGTGTATCTCGGCTCCGAAGTATCCCTGCAGTCTCGGCGCCATATTTAAATCTACCCACGGCTGTGTATGTCGGCGGCGACCGCGGCAATTGCCGCGATCGCTCCGATAAAACACAAAATCGGCGGGGATCGGCCTATAACACGCACCCACGATTTTCCCCTGATTTTCAGGGGAAAAAAGTGCGTGTTATATGCCGATAAATACGGTACATTCTTCAGTTCTGTGTATACAAAGGAGCATGCAGGAGCTCAAGTCCATAATGGGGATGATATTGAGACAGACCCAAATAATACACAATGGCTCAAAAGTGATATGGTCCAGAAATATTTAGACAGAATAAAGGTCGATAAAGCACCTGGACCAGATGGCATCCACCCACGGATCCTAAAAGAATTGAGCTCTGTCATTTCAAAGCCATGGTTTCTAATTTTTAGGGACTCAATGATGGGAATGGTACCACTGGATTGGCATAGGGCCAATGTGGTGCCTATATTTAAAAAGGGAACAAAGTCTTTACCAAGTAACTATAGACCTGTTAGTTTAACTTCTATAGTCGGGAAGATACTGGAGCATTTAATAAAAGACAGAGTTTAATAAAAGACCAGTTCTTGCTGGAAAAAAATATTTTAAGCAACAGACAGCATGGATTCACGAAAGACAGAAGTTGTCAAACAAATCTGATTTCTTCTTATGAAGAGGTAAGTAAAACCTTAGACAAAGGGGTGGCTGTGGTATACTTGGATTTAGCAAAAGCGTTCAATACAGTTCCCCACACACGGCTAATGTGTAAGGTAAAGTCTGCAGGCTTGGAAATATCAGTTTGTAAATGGATAGAAAACTGGCGCTAAAAGACAGAATTCAGAAAGTAGTGGTTAATGATCCTTACTCTGAATGGTCGAAGGTTATCAAGGTTCAGTGTTGGGACCCTTACTTTTTAAATACCTTTAAACATGATATAGGGTCTGGGATTAAAAAATACCATTTCAGTCTTTGCAGTTGACACCAAATTATGCAGTGCAAAAAGGTCCTTATAGGATGTCTCCAATTTACAAGCCGCACTGTCTAATTGGGCAACTAAGTGGCAAACAAGGTTTAATGTTGAAAAATGTAGTTATGCACTTGGAGGCTAAGAATATGCATGCATCATACATACTAGGAGGAGAACAACTGGGGGAATCCATAGTGGAGAAGGACCTGGGGGATTTGGTAGATCATAAGCTCAATAATAACATGCAATGCCAAGCTGCGGTTTCCAAAGCAAGCAAAGTCCTTTCTTGTATTGAGAGGTATGGACTCCAGAGAGAGCGATATAATGTTGCCCTTGTACAAATCATTCGTAAGACCTCATCTGGAATATGCAGTTCAGTTTTGTGCACCAGTACTCAAAAAGGATATCGGGAAACTGGAGAAAGTGCAGAGAAGGGCAACCAAACTGATAAGAGCCTTGGAGGAGCTCAGATATGAGGAATGATTAGAGGAACTGAATTTATTCTCTCTTGAGAAGATTGAGGGATATGGTCAACATGGACAAATATATAAGGGGTCCATATAGTGAACTTGGTGTTATTCACTTTACGATCAACACAGAGGACAAGGGGGCACTCTTTACGCCTAGAGGAAAAGATTTCATCTCCAAATACGGAAAGGTTTCTTCACAGTAAGAGCTGTGAAAATGTGGAATAGACTCCCTCCAGAGGTAGTTCTAGCCCGCTCAGTAGATTGCTTTAAGAAAGGCCTGAATTATTTCCTAAATGCACACAATATAACTGGGTACTAACATTTATAGGTAAAGTTGATCCAGGGAAAATCTGATTGCCTCTTGGAGGTCAGGAAGGAATTTTTTTTCCCCTGCTGTAGCAAATTGGATCATGCTTTGCTGGGATTTTCCACCTTCCTCTGGATCAACTGTGGGTATAGGATTGGGTATATGGCATTGTTTGATATTTATTTTTTTTAGTTTTATGGTTGACCTAGATGGACTTATGTCTTTTTTCAACTTGACTATGCATGCACTGAAGACCAGGTAGCAGCCTTACAAATCTGAGCCACAGATACCTGATGGCGAAAAGCCCAGGAGGTTCCTATACCCCTGGTAGAATGAGCTCTCACCCTAAATGTAGGATCTTAATGTTTCAGACCATAGGCCTGAATGACCAATTGATGGACCCAATTGGCAATGGAAGCCTTGGAAGCTGCCTGCCTCTTCTTGGGTCCTTTTGGTAAAACAAAAAAGGAGTCTGATCCTCGGATCCAAGACCCTTCTAGCCAAGGTGATGGCCATCAGGAAGGCTAGCTTGCATGACAGCAAGTCTAATGGAATTTCCTTGATAGGCTCAAATGGTTGTTTCTGTAACACGGACAGCACCAAGGTCAAGTCCCAAGGAAACATAGATGACCTAATGGGTGGAAGCAAACGAGTTGCCCTCTGCATGAAGGTTTGGACCAGCAAATGGGAGGCTAAAAGCCTTTGGAAGAATACTGACAGGGCCAAAATCTGACCTCTGATTGTACTCAAAGCCAATCTGATTTCCACAGCGGACAGTAGAAAAGAGAATTCTCCCAATCATGTATTTCCGAGGATGCCATTTTATGGCTTCACATCAAGCAATATAAAAGTCTTCCAGACCTTATGACAGATCTTCCTAGTGACAGCTATTCTAGCATTCACTAGGGTAGACACCACTGGTCCCGAGATGCCAAGGTCCTTCAACACCCTGGCTTCAATAGCCACGTCATCAAATTTAGAGACTAAACTGGGGTGGAATATTGGACCTTGAGACAGTAGATCGGGACGATGTGGAAGCGTCCATGGCCCGTCTATTGTCCATATCACAATCTATGGGAACCAGGGCCTTCTGGGCCAGGCTGATGCCACCAGTATGACTGCAACCCCCTCTCTCCGAATCCTGCGCAACAAATGAGGAAGTGGAGGGATAGGAGGGAAAGTATAAACCAGGGTGTTTACCTGGGGTGTAGGGACCATTCCCCCGGCAAATCTGCTGGCAGCTGAGTATAATGTGCCATGCAGTTCTCTACTCCCGGGATATGGACTGCCGATAGAATCGGCACAGGCTAGTATGAGCTTCACATCCTTAGGAGCTGATTGACTACTGGTACTGCCTTGGTAGTTTATATAGGCCACTGCAGTGGCATTGTCTGACTGAACCCCGATAGGGCAGTCCTGAATCTCCACCGTCCAGGACCGCAAGGCCAGACGTACTGCCTGTAACTCCACGACGTTGATGGGCAGGATCTGTACTGTCCTTGACCATTTCCTCTGAGCTGTGAGCCCCCTCTAGGGTCGCTCCCCAGCCTGAGAGACTGGCATCTGTAGTCAGTACTTTCATAGTTAACGGGTGGAAGGATTTTCCCTTTCGCAGGTTCTGATCCTGCAACCACCAGTTTAGGCTTAAACGTGCCCGAGGAGATAACATTGGATAATCCAGGGCTTGTCCACTTCTGTTCCAAGCCAACAAGAGGTCTTGCTGTATAGGCCTGGAATGGAACTGGGCGTAGGGCACTGCCTTGAAGGAGGACACCATCCTTCCTAGAAGACTCATACAGAGCCGAATGGAGGGCTGTCCGGTGCTCCTTATCTGATGCACCTGATCCTTAAGGGCAAAGATCCTTATGGGTGACAAAAATATCCTTGCCTGGACCGTATCTAGGATCAGACCTAAATACTAAAGACTTTAAACTGGTCTCAAGGTTGACTTTTTGGTATTTATGATCCAGGGTAAGCTTTCCAAATACAGCATTGTGCAGGTTATGCTATTCTAGAGCCAGTATTGAGTGATCTCTGAGCAGGATGTCATCCAGATACTCAAGCACCAAGATCCCTTGGGCCCTTAAAAGACCCAGTACTGGTGCTAGGACTTTTGTGAACATCTGGAGAGCTCCGGCAAGCCCGAATGGGTAGAACCAAACACTGAAAATGACGTTCCTCTACTGCAAATCACAGGAACCTCTGATGAGGCTGAAAGATAGGTACATGTAAATACGCGTCCTTGAAGGCTAGAAAATCAATGGAGGCTAGAAAGTCTCCCGTCTGGAGTGAGGCTAATACTGTGCGGACAGACTCCATCCGAAAGGACTGGATTAGTAGATTCTGGTTCCGGGATCTTAGATCCAAAATGGCCGAGTGTCCCCATTTAGTTTTTGAACTGTAAACAGGTTTGAGTAAAACCCTGCGCCCCTTTCGGATAAGGGAACCTGTACAATCACTCCTTGATGCACTAAATGATGTAGTGCCTGAAATAATAAGTTTATTTTTGGAGGATCCAAACGTTGGATCTTAAAAACCTGAGGGGGAATCTGCGCAACTCCAGCTTGTAAACGCAGGATATAGTCGGGGTGACCCACTCGTCCTGTATGCAGCAGCATACAGTGCGATAACACCAGAAAGTCTAAGGAATGGGGGAGGCTGCGCTAAAAAATGAAGTCCATGACGGTTACCATCAGGGAAAAAGAAATATCCATTGGGAACATGAAAAATAATTGGAGATTGGAGAGGGAGCCTATTAGTGAGAGAAATATCCAAATTGGAGATGGTCTGGATCCACAGATTGAGGACTTATGCACCTTATGGGTTGAATATTGACACTAATGTCAACGCTTTTATTGATAATTCGTAATAATTGATTTGATATAATTTATCTGGTCTTTAAGGAATTTTTTGGAAACAGAACTGGTCTGTGAACTGGTTCTGAGACATGAGTATGAGACGTCCACCATAGGGTCATTCCCCTCCAATTATGAATTTTTAGATTTTGTTTTATATCATATTATAATTTTTAAGGCATATATTGCCAAATTATGCAAATTAAACCTGAAATTTTTGAGATATTGTATACTAATTAAGTTGAGGTACAATTAATTTATTTAGTTGGGCACTTAGCACTTTTTATCTACACATAATGAATGGCTTCTTTATATTAATTGCAGTTCATTTCTATATATTTTTTCATTTTTTTATGGTACATATCATACTTATCATTGTTCGTTTAATAATACACACAGTATTCCTTTACACAATACACCACTTGGTATTTATTTCATACTTATCACCGTTTAACAATACACACAGTATTTTTTATATAATATACCACTTGTCATTCATTTGTTAGTATTATACATGATATTTTTAAATTATTATGTTTACATTTACATGGAGGTACTTTTCCATGTTTACACGTGATTTATACAATTTTCTGGCTTATATAGGGTTAAGATATGGTTACTATCATTAATTTTCAGAGTACAATTAATAAGATTAATTGGCGGATTCATTGCAGTTTTTCTTTTATTCGTTTTTAAATGACGTTATACGTGGCGTTGTATGACTAACATATCATTGCCTGAAGTAAGGGAATTTTTCCCATATCCAATATGGTGCCTGGATGCTCGTGACTCAGAACGAGGCTTGGTTCCCTATTTATGGTGGTGAGTCACCGCGCTGCCCGTTCCCCATTGACGTCAGATGACGAAACGCATCTGGGAGGGTATGCACTGACATCACCACGCCATATGAGTAGGATAACGGGCTCCGCTTATCTTGTATATGCCGGCCGGCTTTCGTATGCGCGATATCGCTGTTTTAACTGTAAGGGACTACTTGTTTTTTGATAAAATGTTTGGAAGATATCACACTATGGCCAGTCTTCTTCTCTTCTGGGCTACCTGGGCTTTCT
Source organism: Aquarana catesbeiana (assembly GCF_042186555.1). Taxonomy (NCBI): domain Eukaryota; kingdom Metazoa; phylum Chordata; class Amphibia; order Anura; family Ranidae; genus Aquarana; species Aquarana catesbeiana. Next base: position 202,673,173 of record NC_133328.1, on the reverse strand, counting down.
ACGGAGTACATGGAAACCGGAAGTGGGCCTTAGTGAGTGATCCACTGCCATCCGAACACTGATCATCAGCAAGCTTAGAGGCCTTGGCTGGGCTATAGCCATCTGCCTTTTAAGCTTGCCGTCTGGTAAGCTCAATCAACAGCTACGGTGGTCGGGCACACTGTTTGTATATGCACACTGTGGTGTTATTATTTTCCATGTTTCTGGCCCTGGCCTTGCGGCTTGCCCCTGGCTCTAGCGCCCTGTTGGCGGCAGAACTCACCAGTGCCGCCTGCCAGTGCCACCTGCCAGTGCCCACAGTGTACATCAGTACCCAATCAGTGCCCACCAGTGTATAACAGTGCCACCCATCAATGCCCACCAGTGGTGCCAATCAATGCCTCAGTGCCACCTAGCAGTGCTGTCCATCACTGCCACTTAGCAATGCCCTTCGGTGCCACCTCAGTGTCCACCACTGCCGCCTTATTAGTGCCCATCAGTGCAGCCTCATCTGCGTACATCAAAGAAAGAGAAAAATTACCTGTTTGCAAAAATTTATAACAGAATATAAAATTGTTTTGTACTTTTTTTTTTTTCAAAATTTTCGGTCTTTTTTTCATTTTTCAAAACAAAAAAAACAAAAAAACCCAGGAGGTAATCAAATACCACCAAAAGAAAGCTCCGTTTGTGAGAAAAAAAAATTATAAAAATTTCATTTGGGTACAGTGTTGTATGAACACACAATTGTCGTTCAAAGAGTGACAGCACTGAAAGCTGAAAATTGGTCTGGGCAGGGTAGGGGGGTTTAAGTGCCCAGTAAACAAGTGGTTCTTTTTTTTTTTTTTTTCTTCTTTTTTTGCACTGTCGCTTTAATTTAAATTTAAATTTTTTTTATCACTTTGATTGCTGTCACAAGGATGTTGACATCTTTACTGAGGGATCTGGAGTCTGTAAGACGTCAAATCCTTCCTTTGCACTTGAAAGCATTCAAAATGCCATGATCTAAGTTTTTGAATACTTTCAATGTTTAAAAAACGGCACCGTAAAGATGCCGGTAAACCAGAAGTCATATTAGGTCATCGCTTCAGGGTCACCATAATGACGACCCGATCAAAGCCAATCCCGGTGAGATGGGAGAGCCCGAGCGAGCCATGCAAGGCGATGCAAAGGGGGGGGGGGGGAGATAGCAGCTCTGGTTATTACAAGAGAGCCGATCGTCAGCACAAAAAAAAAAAAAAAAAAAAAAGGTAGCAGGGTGATAACTGCAGCTGCCAAAGATAGCAAATCAGGGCAGCTGGAGGTACACACAGGACTGGAGAGGTTCCGGGACCCTGTGGGTATAGGGAGGAAGTGATGTCAGCTTGGGGGCAGACCGCCTCCCCACATATCCTCCAGCCCTGTGAGCACCTCCAGCGGCTGCAATTTGCCATCATCGGCGGCCCCAGGACACCTATGTAGATTATTTTGCATGTGGCCAGATATGTACTGTGAGTTAACATTATTTAAACTGCCCACTAGATGGTGCTTTTCCATTTCTATACACGCGCGCACACACACACACACACACACACACACACACACACACACACACACAGACAGAAGCTTTGGCATCGCACCGCATTCCTGTTCAAACTGCATGCAATTCTTTGCGGTGCGAATTGCCATGCAGACTTTTCCACAGGGCCTGGGGTCCTTTACCCAGAAACGGTGAGACATTTTAGCGTTACTAATTTGCTGTCATGCTTTTTTCTAGATCCTTTTTTTTTTCCCGTAGTTCGGTTTCGTTTTCACCAGTTGCTCAGTTATTTTTATTTTCCAAACTTAGACAAGAAAATCAAACATGTAACAAATCCACCTTGTGCAATATTCAATTACCTAATGTAAAATGCTGAAAACAAATACACTTAGTATAGATTCTGTCAGCTCTTCAATTAGGAATAAATTTAAGACTTGTTGAGGAGGCCTCTTTTAATTGTGTTCTTTTGTGGCAACTTTATCTCCCAGGAGGATTATCACCATCCTGCTTATATCCTCCATCCCCCAATGGTGAACTTGAGAAATCAATCCACTAATGTATAATTTGTAAAAGCTTCCCTTACTAACAAATGGATAATTGATTCTTTCACAAATGTTGCATCCCAGCGGAACTGAAGTAGAGTGGATAAGAAACAGAAGATGGGAATGCACTCTGAGACTGACACAATGCAATATTTAAATTTAAACAATGTAACCATTTGTTTACAAATTACACATTTTATAGGAAAGCCAAGGCAATTTAACAATGTCCTGCATATATAAATCAACTTTTCTAAGAAGTAAATCAGTAGGCATGTTACAGCAGCAGAAATAACTACTACTAGGCCCATGGGCCTAAAGGGACAGCCAACTATAATCGAATGTTAAAAGGCTTGTTTTATTTCAAACTATTATTCCAAAAGAGGAAGCATAAATGAAGTGTTCATTAGCCAGAAGCATCTTTCACTCTCACATTTGCTATACTGCATGAATAATAGGTGTTTTTACAAAAATGAATGTGCTAATGTAGTTTCTCAGCTTTGTAGGTTAGTTGTGATTCAAAAACTCCTCTAAACTCCCCCTGACACTATGTATGGACACATAGGCCAACATCGAGGGGAGTTTACATACAGAGAAAAAAAGCTCAAACTTCTCCAAGCTTTTTTGAGCTGCGGTGTGCATAAGGCCTTATTGAATTCCCCCCATTATATTAAAACGCTCCACTCCCCTACTGTTTTTAGAAGAACATACTGATACATCCTCCATGAACTGTGCTTCTGAATGTGTAAGCACCTGCTTAGTCCTGTTATCACACTGCAGACCATAGATGAAAGGTACAGAGTCAATTAGAGTGGCTTTGTACCAACGTGATCTCTGTGACCCATCACAGTGAATCACGAAGGTAAACAATGGCTGCAGTTGGTAGCTGGATCTTGGATTCCTCACAAACACACCAATCGTGCTGAGAGGAGAGTGGAAGAAAGTTGCTGACTGTAGCCATTGATCAAAGTGTGCCACAGTGTCTGATCACGCTTTTACCAGCCTACTGACAGTGCCTGTTTGCATACAGTCAGTACAGTTCATAGAGTGCCCAGTACCTGATTACATTTAGTCCCAGCCTAAAACCAGTGCCCGATTGCCACCAGTATAAATATACTTTCATTGTCATTCTACATTTCTAGAAAACGTGTGACAAAAAATGAAATTTTTAAAAGCCTTAGTATGCCTCTGAGCAAATACCTTGGGGTGTCTGTTTTCTAAAATGGGATCATTTTGTGAGTGTTTCTGCTGTCCGAACACTTTAGAGCCTGTAAATGTGTGATAGGTACTCAGGGGGTCAAATACATAATTAACACCCATTGAAAGCCTAAAAGTGCTCCTTGGATGTTGGGCAAAAACAAAATCTCACATCCCCATTTTTCAAAAAAGTTGGCAAAAAATGAGATTTACAAAATACTCAATATGCCCCTTACGAAATACCCTGGGCTGTCTACTTTCCAAAAAGGGGTTATTTTGGGACTGTGTTATACTGTCCTGGTGTTTTAGGGCCTTAAGAAATACGATAGGCAATCAAAACATCAGGACTGACAAATGTCAGATATATACACCACAATAAATACACACTTATTTGGGCCTAAGTTTATGAAGAAATTACAAAGCTTTTGGCCGGCCATACTTCTCTTCTGAATCACAGTGCACTTATTTCTGCAGTCATGTGACCTGCTGTCAGTTGATGTCACAGAGCTGGATCCACCCAGATACCCGACAGGCAGCTGGCTCAGCCTCTCAGCGTGCCACTGGGAGCCTGAGTCAGCTGTCCCCGTCCCCTCCACAAGTCGGTGCTCCAGTGAGCACTGGAGGGGCAGAGCATAGAGCCAGTGACAGTCACCACTCTCTGCTCAGAGAAGACTGAGAACTAAGCAATCAACAGGTAAATACACGTTCGCCAGCACACCATGGATCTTGAATTGCAGTCCAAAACTTTTATGCAGAAAGATCACATCACAACAGGATAAGTGCAACGTTTCAGAGCCACCCTGACGAAAGGGTCCTGCATGACTCCGAAACACTGCACTTATCCTGTTGTGATGTGATCTTTCTGCAATAAAAGTTTTGAACTGCAATTCAAGATCCATGGTGCGCTGGCGAACACATGTATTTATTCGTGATATATCCAGTGTCCAGCTGGTGATCGCTGCAGCACCCACTACAGATGATCCTCTTATTCAGAAACATGTGCAATGGCAATATGAACAAATCTGAGCAATCAACAGTCATGTGATCACTCAGCTCTTGGTCCTAGAGCTGGCGGGGGACAACTGCAGCATCAGGCCAATGCTACAGTCATGTAGGTGATTATGCTTTTTTTTTTTAATCATTTGCTTGGTTTTAAAACTGAAAGAAAACGTGTTTCCTTCATATAGCAAAAAATAAAACGCCAAGTGGCTATTAAATAAAAATACCAAAAGAAAATGCTATCAGTCTTTGAAAATTCTATGAAATTTCACTTAGAGTTTTGCAATTCTCAAACAATCACAGAACTGAAAACTAAAAAACAGAGTGGTAATGAAGGTTTTTATTTTATTTTTTTTTTTACAGAAGAATAGTTTTGCAAAGTCTTCATATAGAAGATTGTTGTTGCTTAGAAGCATTTTTTATTTTGACTGAACCAAGTGCAGTTTACTTTTCTTTGGGAAAAGAAACAATCAACCTACTCTAAAAAGGAAAAAAAAAAAAAGTTCTTTATGACACCTGTGTTGTCAAGCTAAAAATGTTTAGGATCATCCCAGCATAGTTTACTGTATATTATACATTATTATATACAGTTTTCAATAAAATCATTTGATTTTTTTTTTTTCCCCCCACATAAACAGCTTTCATGTAGGGAAGAAAGCTCCACGGATAAAAAAGTTAGAAAAAGTTTAAGGTAGATTTGGGGGAAAGTAATCAACTTCATCCCAGCTTTGGTGGTTTTCCTGGATGCCCCTGGTGGAACGAGGGGCTGGTTCCTCTTTACAGGGAGCATCAGAAATAACAAAGAGGAACTCAGGCTATCTAATGGAAGCAGTGGCTGAGAGGATGACACACACAGCACAAACTAGATCTAAACAATGAAGGGTTATCTGTTCGATGTACTGAGGCCAGACAGAGGGGAGGAAGCACAACGTTCTGGTTGAGGCAAAAGGAAAAAACAACCTTGGGAAGTAAAAAGGCTAGAGGCCCTATTATATATACTGTATTTATCAGCATATAACACGCGCTGGCGTATAACACGCACCCCAAGTTTAGGAGGGAAGTTTAAGGGAAAAAAACTTACATTTGAAGTGTGTATCTGCAGCCTTGCCCAGTGTCCAGCCTTGACCAGTATTCATCTGCAGTCTTGCCCAGTGTCCAGCCTTGCCCAGTGTTACCTGCAGCCTTGCCCAGTGTTCATCCGCAGCCTTACCCAAAATTGCAGCATTATCGTTTAATGACTGCGCCGCTGAGATTTTTAATTACTGAGCCGATCGTCTCGCACTCCCGCCCATTGGCCCGGCTCCTATGATGGACACATCACTGGTCCAGTGGGGCTAGGAGGCAGGACTGAACTGAGCCTAGCCGAGTACACAGTACACTCGGCTCGGTCTTTTTCAGCGATGCTCGCTCCTCTCCTACTCAACAGGGAGGCGGGACGGCGTCACTACGAGCGCAGCCGAGAAGAGCCGAGCGTACTGTGTACTCGGCTTGGCTCTTCTCGGTCTTTTTCAGGGGCGGCGGCTTTTCCCCTCACAAACAGCGGGGATCGGCGTATAACACGCACCCATGATTTTCCCCTGATTTTAAGGGGAAAAAAGTGCATGTTATACGCCGATATAATATTAAAATTTATAATATATATATATATATATATATATATATATATATATATATATATATATATATATATATATATATATATATATATATATATATATACACATATACACACACATACACACACACACACATACACACACACTAAATATCATATACAGTATATTGTTATTAATATACATTATTTCTATAGGGCCAACAGTTGGCACAGCACTTTACAAAATACATTTCCCTGTTCATGAGAGCTTACAGTCTAAAAGGCTGGGTCAAGTGATACAAAAAGTAATGACTGTAAGGGATGAGCTTGAGTTAAAGTTAAGCGTATTAGCTGGAGGTGCAATAGGACTCCCTGAAGAGGCAAGTTTGGACAGAGTATGAATTGGCAACACATATTGGGGAAGGGTGTTCCAGGGGATGGGAGAGGCTCTGGTGACATCCTGGAGGTCAACATGGAATTGGGCTAGAGAGCAGGTCATGGGAGGAGAAAAGAGGACAGTTTAGGTTTACAGCTGAGGTGAGGGTGGTGATGTAGCTCAAGGCAGAGTTGTGGATAGCTTTGAATGTTGCCGTTCGTATTTTTGAATTTTATTTTCTGGACAAGTGTAAGCCAGTGGAAGGATTGACGAGAGGGGTGGTGAACACTGTATGGACGGTAAGGGGAATCAATCTAGTAGTGGCATTCATGATGAACTCAAGGCAGGATAGGCTATTCAACAGTAATACTAACTCGTCCTTATATAACATTGCAAAAACCCAAAGTTCTCCAAATGACAGGTAACACCTGAAAAACACCACATACACACTACTGCCCCCTGATATCAAAGTCGCATTCTCACAGCTAACTGGAATGGGATGCATGTTTGGTGAATAAGGAGAGAGCTTACACTGAGAAGGTAAAACCATCTGTGATAGTTATTACAGCCCGCATACTGCTGGCTGCCACTAGAGAGACATATCTAGCTGGTGGGACACACACACACACACACACAGGCAAATACAAATCTAGCATACAATCAGGAGCAATCTAAGGGCTTTGGAGCAGCCAAGTGATTTCCACAAACTTATTAATTTCCCCCAAGCTGTCCTGCAAGCTAGAATCCTGGCACTATCAGTTCTGCTACTGCCTACACACACCCACACACAGGGTAGCTTGCCACCATTTGCAGTTTGTCAGCTGACTGAGCTGCTAGATGTCCATATGCCAACACGCAGATCCTCGTCTGGCAAATCTGCTAGCTTGGATACATTTTCACTAATTTGCATGAAATCAGCAGCCACACAATTCATACAGAGTGACAACTTATAACAGTGAACTTATACCAAGCATACAGATACCAGAAAAACAATGCACTGATCTCTCTAGGATTATGAATTCTAAGCTTACTATACAAAAGATAAGTTTTCATTTTAAAATGTATTTTTTGTAGGTGGGCAGAGCATAGAAAGATGTACAAAAAGGTAGAATTACAAAAATACAAGTATGAAAAAAAGGACATATAAAAATTGGGCTTTGTGCTAAAAAGGTGAGGAAAATAGAAAAAAAAAAATACTAATTGGGCAGTATTATTTTATTCTGTTGGTGGAAAATTTCAACATTCTGTAAACACAAGTCTTTGAATACACGCTCCCAGGGAACTACAATGTTTGTTTTTTAGACTATTTAATTCATATTGGAAAAATGTGGGAAGGACTCCTCCACTATGGTCAACCTCCTTATGGCTGTTACCTCACCTTCTGGACAAGCGATTCTACTTTCTGAAGTGGCATTAGGTTATATTGGCCATCTGGTTCTGATGGCTGGGTCACGTTTAGGATTTCTAACATTAGCGCATCAGCCGGATTACAAGTCAACACACCACATGGCTGCCACAATCAAGCTTCATATAACCGTCTTCTTGCTTCCTAGATGTTCTGTACAACTGGCATATACTGTTTTGTATACAGTGGGGACAGAAAGTATTCAGACCCCCTTAAGTTTTTCACTCGGTTATATATTGCAGCCATTTGCTAAAATCATTTAAAGTTCATTTTTTTTCCTCATTAATGTACACACAGCACCCCATATTGACAGAAAAACACAGAATTGTTGACATTTTTGCAGATTTATTCAAAAAGAAAAACTGAAATATCACATGGTCCTAAGTATTCAGACCCTTTGCTCAGTATTTAGTAGAAGCACCCTTTTGATCTAATACAGCCATGAGTCTTTTTGGGAAAGATGCAACAAGTTGTTCACACCTGGATTTGGGGATCCTCTGCCATTCCTCCTTGCAGATCCTCTCCAGTTCTGTCAGGTTGGATGGTAAACGTTGGTGGACAGCTATTTTTAGGTCTCTCTAGAGATGCTCAATTGGGTTTAAGTCAAGGCTCTGGCTGGGCCATTCAAGAACAGTCACGAAGTTGTTGTGAAGCCACTCCTTCGTTATTTTAGCTGTGTGCTTAGGGTCATTGTCTTGTTGGAAGGTAAACCTTCGGCCCAGTCTGAGGTCCTGAGCACTCCGGAGAAGGTTTTCATCCAGGATATCCCTGTACTTGGCCGCATTCATCTTTCCCTTGATTGTAACCAGTCGTCCTGTCCCTGCAGCTGAAAAACACCCCCACAGCATGATGCTGCCACCACCATGCTTCACTGTTGGGACTGTATTGGACAGGTGATGAGCAGTGCCTGGTTTTCTCCACACATATCGCTTAGAATTAAGGCCAAAAAGTTCTATCTTGGTCTCATCAGACCAGAAAATCTTATTTCTCACCATCTTGGAGTCCTTCAGGTGTTTTTTAGCAAACTCCATGCGGGCTTTCATGTGTCTTGCACTGAGGAGAGGCTTCCGTCGGGCCACTCTGCCATAAAGCCCCGACTGGTGGAGGGCTGCAGTGATGGTTGACTTTCTACAACTTTCTCCCATCTCCTGACTGCATTTCTGGAGCTCAGCCACAGTGATCTTTGGGTTCTACTTTACCTCTCTCACCAAGACTCTTCTCCCCCGATAGCTCGGTTTGGCCGGACGGCCAGCTCTAGGAAGGGTTCTGGTCATCCCAAACATCTTCCATTTAAGGATTATGGAGGCCACTGTGCTCTTAGGAACCTTAAGTGCAGCAGAAATTTTTTTGTAACCTTGGCCAGATCTGTGCCTTGCCACAATTCTGTCTGAGCTCTTCAGGCAGTTCCTTTGACCTCACGATTCTTATTTTCTCTGACATGCACTGAGCTGCAAGGTCTTATATAGACAGGTGTGTGGCTTTCCTAATCAAGTCCAATCAGTATAATCAAACACAGCTGACTCAAAGGTGTAGAACCATCTCAAGGATGATCAGAAGAAATGGGCAGCACATGAGTTAAATATATGAGTGTCACAGCAAAGGGTCTGAATACTTAGGACCATGTGATATTTCAGTTTTTCTTTTTTAATAAATCTGCAAAAATGTCAAATTCTGTGTTTTTCTGTCAATATGGGGTGCTGTGTGTACATTAATGGGGACAAAAATTAACCTAAATGATTTTAGCAAACGGCTGCAATTTAACAAAGAGTGAAAAATTTAAGGGGGTCTGAATACTTTCCATCCCCACTGTATGTACATAGGCTATAATGCATACTATCAGATAGATTTATCAGTTTAATTGGGTCTAATAAACTCCCATTGCTTGGCCTATATGGCCTTCTCATTAAAGAGTCTTCCGAGACTGGGTCACAAAAGAGGCCTATGCCATGGCTCTGGACCTGTAAGGTGCCTTGTGGCTATTTAACACAGTACACAGTATTGAGAGCATCACAAGCAGAGCTCAGGCCTGACCGTCACATTCTAGACAGACCCCACTACTGTCCAGTTCAGCCGGGTCCAGGTATAGCCTTTAAAGCTGTTGCTTAGGATATGCCTCCAAAAGATATTGCTGAGGATACCCTGATAGCTACATAAAGAGACCAGCACAAGCATCTTGTAGATAAAGTCTTGAATAAAGAAAGAATAATCTTGAGAGGGTTGAGGGATCATCATCAGCATTCAAACTTTATAAAGAATGCAACAAGAAATGCAAGGGTGCAAATAGGGCGGCTATGAGAGAACACGAAAGACACATAGCGGAGGAGAGCAAAAAAAAATCCCAAGAAATTCTTTAAGTATGCAAACAGTAAAAAAAGGGGAGGACAGACCATATTGGCCCCATAAAGAATGAGGAAGGACATCTGGTTACAAAGGATGGGGAGGTGGTGAAAGTATTGAATTTATTCTTCTCCTCAGTCTTCACAAGTTAATCGGGGGACTTCAGTAACCAAAACTGCAGTGTTCATCTTCGTGACACATCACACGAAGCACCCTCATGGCTAACAGAGGACAGAAATAGAATTAGACTTGGGAAACTTAACATTAACAAATCACCGGGACCGGATGGCTTGCACCCAAGGGTACTTCGGGAACTCCGTTAAGTAATTGCCAGACCATTGTTCCTAATTTTTACTGATAGTCTACTGACTGGAATGGTACCAGCAAATTAGAGAAAAGCCAATGAAGCACCAATATTTAAAAAGAGCCCAAAATACATCCCTGGGAAATACAGACCAGTTAGCCTAACTTTAATAGTATGCAAACGCGTGGAGGGCATAATAAAGGACTGTATACAAGATTTTAATCATGAAACAGTATCATTAGCAGTAATCAGCATGGATTCATGAAGAATCGTTCTTGTCAAAACCAATCTATTAACCTTCTACGAGGAGATGAGTTGCCATCTAGATAAAGGAAGGCCCGTAGACATGGTGTATCTGTATTTTGCAAAAGCATTTGACACAGTTCCCCATAATTGTTTACTGTACAAAATAAGGTCCGTTGGCATGGACCATAGAGTACATGGATTGAAAACTGGCTACAAGGGAGAGTTCAGAGGGTGGGGATAAATGGGGAATACTCTGAATGGTCAGGGGTGGGTAGTGGTGTCCCACAGGGTTCTGTGCTGGGACCAATCCTATTTAATTTGCTCATAAATTACCTGGAGGAGGGGGTAAACAGTTCAATCTCTGTATTTGCGGACGATACTAAGCTAAGCAGGGCAATAACTTCTCCGCAGGATGTGGAAACCTTGCAAGAAGATATGAACAAATTAATGGGGTGGGCAACTACATGACAAATGAGTAAAAAATTTAGCAAGGTCTGCGCTTAGGATGTGTGTGAAGGTTGCAGCCTCCCCAAAAAAACCCCCATAAGAGGGCTCTAGAATATAGCAAGAAAGATGATGTGAAGGGGCGAGTGGCGCTACCTATATGTCAAATAGTGCTTTACCAAATCACTCTATAGTGGCTAAGCATTAAAAGACAGTGTTATTGTGGAATAAATAACAAAAACAGTTTCCATAAAGGTGGTAGTGTAATAGTTATCACACATCACCAACCCCAGTAGATAAGTACTAAAACCCTCTAAGCGTGGACACCCATCCTACACAGGAGAAGTTCTCATCAAAAATTAAATGGCTTACAAATTAGTGTATAAAACATCCAGACATGAATATCATGATAGTATAGTGATCCTCTGCTTGTAATACTGCGTATAGTGTCCTAACCCAAAATACAGGCTTTGAGTAAACCCAAATAAAAATGTAAAGAATAGCAAAAAAAAAAAAAAAATTTGCACCAAAATGTAATTATCGTACCATATACAACAACATATAAGTGTATACATATAGTGCCCCAATCAGAACATCAAGGTGTATATAAACCCAAGATACAGAAAAAAAAAAAAAAAAAATGCACCAAAAAACAGAAGAAAATGCAAAAATCGCACCAAAATTAAAAATTCCACCAAGATGCAGTTTTTTCGCACCGTGTACAAAGAACACAACAGCCATTAATGTCCAAATCGCTGGCAACAAAAAGTGAGTTCACCCCTAAGTGAAAATGTCCAAATTGGGCCCAACTAGACATTTTCCCTCCTTGGTGTCATGTGACTCGTTAGTGTTACAAGGTCTCAGGTCTCTCATACTGGTCACTGGAAGTTCAACATGGCACCTCATGGCAAAGAACTCAGAGGATCTAAAAAAATAATTGCTGCTCTACATAAAGATGGCCTAGACTATAAGAATATTGCCAAGACCCTGAAACTGAGCTGTAGCATGGTGGCCAAGACCATACAGCGGTTTAACAGGACAGGTTCCATTTATAACAGACCTCGCCATGGTCGTCCAAAGAAGTTGAGTGCACGTGCTCATCGTCATATCCAGAGGTTGTCTTTGGAAAATAGACACATGAGTGCTGCCAGCATTGCTGCAGAGGTTGAAGGGGTGGGGGGTCAGTCTGTCAGTGCTCAGACCACAACCCACACACTGCATCAAATTGATCTGCATGGCTGTCGTCCCAGAAGGAAGCCTCTTCTAAAGATGATGCACAAGAAAGCCTGCAAACAGTTTGCTGAAGACAAGCAGACTAAAGACATGGATTACTGGAACCATGTCCTGTGGTCTGATGAGACCAAGATAAACTTATTTGGTTCAGATTGTGTCAAGCGTGTGTGGCGGCAACCAGGTGAGAAGTGCAAAGACATGTGTCTTGCCTACAGTCAAGCATGGCGGTGGGAGTGTCATGGTCTGGGGCTGCATGAGTGTTGCCGGCACTGGGAAGGTACAATTTATTGAGGAACCCAAGAATGCCAACATGTACTGTGACATCGTAAGGCAGAGCATGATCCCCTCCCTTCAAGACTGGGCTGCAGGGCAGTAATCCAACATGATAATGACCCCAAACACACCTCCATGACGACCACTGCCTTGCTAAAGAAGCTAAGGGTAAAGGTGATGGACTAGCCAAGCATTTCTCCAGACCTAAACCCTATTTAGCATCTGCGGGGCATTCTCAAACGGAAGGTGGAGGAGTGCAAGGTCTAACATCCACCAGCTCCGTGATGTCATCATGTAGGAGTGGAAGAGGACTCCAGTGGCAACCTGTGAAGCTCTGGTGAACTCCATGTCCAAGAGGGTTAAGGCAGTGCTGAAAAATAATGGTGGCCACAAAAAATATTGACACTTTGGGCCCAATTTGGACAGTTTCACTTAGGGGTGTACTCACTTTTGTTGCCAGCGGTTTAGACATTAATGGCTGTGTGTTGAGTTATTTTGAGGGGACAGCAAATTTACACTGTTATACAAGCTGTACACTCATTACTTTACATTGTAGCTAAGTGTAATTTCTTAAGTGTTGTCACATGAAAAGATATAATAAAATATTTACAAAAATGTGAGGGGTGTACTCACTTTTGAGAGATACTGTAAATACACACATACATACCCATACACAGTATATATAAACAAAGTATATATCTTCCCTTTTATAGCTATGATATAACAGGTTCATGACTGTCGAAGGGGCAGATGTTGCACATCTAAAATTCCCATTACATTGAAGGGTTTAAAACTCGAAAGCTTTTAGACATGCTTTATGTAAGTAATGCTCATGCTAAACGTGTGAAAAGCAAAGCTGTGTACAAAATGTGTTGCTTCTATTTATCATTTCATTTGGAAACATTATTAACAGTGGTTGTTTCTAAACCACATTCAATTCAAGGATAAAAACGAATAGCAATACAGGACAAGTACTAGGGTAAAAATATTCACAGGAGAAGTGTCAGCATTTACTTAAAGTGGTTGTAAAGGTAGAAGGTTTTTTAACCTAAAACATTCTATGCATCAAGGTGAAACACCTTTTACGTGCAGTCCGCCAGCCCTCACTTATTCTTACCAGAATCCAATCCTTTTCTGTTTACATGAGGTGGGGTCTTTCATTGGGTGTCCATGTTAATATCTGTTATGAGGACATTTCCTGTTGGATATCCAGCAGTGGGGCCTCTCAGGATCCAGAAAAGGAGGGACATTAGCATGAGGGAACTGTCAGGGACTACACATTGACAGCATATCGGCAAGGGGTAAATTAGCAGCCCCTGCACACAGGAACTGTACCAGGTAAAGGACTTAACTATGGAATTAGGTTGAAATTGCTTAACCATGTTTAAAAAAAAAAAAAACATGCAGGATGGGTTGGGGGGAAATAAGGAGTTCATATTTTGCCCAGAGTTGACTATAAATACAATAAAATATAAAAACATGCTAAAATCCATATTAGCCAAGCAGATTTGGGCCTCCATTACTAAAGGAATGACAGTGGGTTGTTCAATGGGACATAGTTCCTAAAATATATGCCAAACAATGCAAAAATGCAATTTAAGATATACAGTACCTAGTTATTTAAATGGAGCTACAGCAAAACCCAAGAATTACACCAGGAAATCATATGATTTTTATCGGTTGACCCTGTCAACATTTATATCTACCAGGCATGACCAGCAAGAGAAATTATTGGGTCATGAAAGTCAATTTTCATGCTGGATATTGATGATCTAATAAGTGTAACACCACATATGTATCTGTGATCACCAATAGACATTTGAGTTCTCTGAATGGTTATAATCCATGAATTTTAAAGTGGTTGTAAATCTTAATTTTTCTTTGCCCAAAAATGAAAGATGTTATATTTACCTGTTTTCTGCAATGGTTTTGCACAAAGCAGCACCTTACCTCCTGAGGTACTCTGCCGGCCCTCTGCGCTCCTCATATTCTTATCTGGGCATGCCCCTGAGCCAGGCGGTGTGCATCCACAGACACAGGCAGCGTGGCTAAGCCCCACCCATGCTCCCTTGTCACAGGACAGTGCTGGATCAAGCGATTATTCAGGTAAGTATTTAGTGAGGGGAGTGGGGGGGGGGGGGGGGGGACTGTTATTGAAAGTTTTTTTTACCATAAAACTACCAAAAACTAAGCTAAATACCTGCTCCCACTCCCATTTTAAGCCCTATACTAACTACCCTGTTAGGACAGATGTCTACACTTATCTATTCTGAAGGCACTCCGGTCCAGTCACATGATCTCCCCACTGGCCAGCTTCAGTGAAGATAGGGCATCTGTCGGCTGTCTCTCCCCTACACCAAAGCTGGTGCTGGGAACCTGGTCATCTCTCACCTCCACTACTGCAACTCCCTTCTCATTGGCTTACCTTTACATAGGCCATTTCCCCTTCAGTCCATCATGAATGCTGCTGCCAGGCTCATCCACCTCAAGGAACAGCTCAGTGTCTGCTACTCTTCTGTCAATCCCTCCATTGGCTTCCACTCACCCAACAAATTAAATTCAAAATACCAACAACTTACAAAGCCATCCACAAATCAGCTCCCCAGCTACATCAGCAGCCTAGTCTCAAGAAAAAAAAAAAAAAAAAAAACTAATCGTTCACTTCATTCCTCCCAAGACCTCCTGCTCTCTAGCTTCCTTGTCACTTCCTCCCATGCTCACCTCCAGGACTTTTCCAGAGCCTCTCCTATGGAACTCCCTACCCCAATCTGTCCAATTATCTCCTACTCTGTTTGCTTTTAGATGATCCCTGAAAACCCCCCTCTTCAGATAAGCCTATCCTGTCCACACTTAAAAACTGTACTTTTATTTTCTCCATCAGCTCATTCCCCCACAGTTATTACCTTTTGTATCAATTGACCCTCCCTCCTAGATTGTAAGCACTAATGAGCAGGGTCCTCTGATTCCTTCTGTAACAAGTTGTATTGTAACTGTACTGTCTGGCCACATATTGTAAAGTGCTGTGCAAACTATATAAATCCTGTATTATAATAATAATCATCATGTAACCGGAACAGAGCACCTTCAAAAAACAGGTTAGTATTGACATCTTTTCTTTACAAAGTAGTTTGAATAGAGCTTAGAATGGGGTGGGATCATGTTTAAGCTTAGATAGTATTTGACTTTAAGTCAACATGCACCCCAATATACATTAAAAAAAAAAAAAGTGATAATGTGTAGAAAAGGGACCCCTTTCCATTTGACATTTTCAGCTGATCAGTAAAAGATACGATAGCTTTTCTGCGAAATCTGGGATATGTTTAATTACTTTGTTCTTCCATGAAAGAATAAATGAGGACAGTGGGTCAGCATAACAGGCAAGGCATTAGCAAAAGATTGCAAGAATGGCAGCTCCCAGATTTTTAAAGAAGGGGTTATTGTATATGGCTGTTAAAGAAACAACTTTATCTGGTTGCATTCATGTTGGGTTGTTCTCAATACATTTTTACACTATGCCAAGTTCAATAGTCAGGTTTATGGAGGGGGGGGCGGCCTTTGGCTGCATTGAGCAATTCCTGATGCAGACAAGGATCAGATGACCAGGAGCCCTTGCTATGGGTTTGCTGGGACACTTAGCAAATACATTTCATGATCCGACCCTAAGATAGATCTAAAAAATACACCAATGAATGCAGATATGCATTTATAAAAATGTAATTAAATGTATTTTGAATGCAACTAACATGCTTGAATTTGACAAATTATTTTTTGGTTTGTTTTCAGCCTCTTGTAATCCCTTGTACAGGAGCATTCAGAAGAGGAATGTGAAGTACTTGGGGCCAATCAGGTGTTGTGTATACATAAGGATATGGAATATGGTAACAGGTAGAAAGAACAGGGAGGAGAACTCATACAGTTGCTGTTACTTCACTGTCCAGTCACCTAAGTTAAGCAACCTCCAGGCAGGCAACTTAAGGAGGCTCCATTCTGACCCTCGCAACACAGCAGACATACATCATTCCATTCTTGATGCTCTAAACACATCTATTTGTGATTCTTCCCCATTCACCATCAGCTTACAGCAGCAGCCCTGAGAAAGGGGGATTCTGTGTTCCCCAGAAACGCATTGGCTTGTTAACTTGTTGCCTCTTTCAATAAACTACAAATTCACCTTCCTACTTGCATTTCATTGGCCATCGGGCGCTTCTTTCCACCTACCTTCACCAATTCAAGCAGAAACAACCTTGAGGGGGTACCCAGAGGTAGCAGCTCAAGCACCTAAATAAAGGGCTCATCACCATCTTCCTGGTAAACTGGGCAGAAATTGTAAGGGAACTCTTCCAACCGGCCCAACCATCACTTACCCATTGACCTACTAATTAAGTCAGTCCAGTGCAATGTCCAACCCTAAAGAGCCAACTTAAGCAAGGAATAGTGAGGTCACCAGCTTGGCTAGGCTGTATGGATTGGACTGGATGGACAGAAATACAAAATTATAATGTAATTCACATTGATGTATTTCAACGGTGTATTTTGCAGTTCGGCTTTAACGGTTTATGTCTACAGGTATATAATGCACACATAGGTAAGTGTGACTATAGGCACTGGCATTTTGAGCTTTTTGACAATTTTGATTGACAAGAACAGATTTATACAAAGAGAGACAGGTGTAACAATTTATGGCCATTTACTACTACTAAATAGACTCACTGACTGATGGATGGACAGGAAGGCAGCGGTGGCTATTAACAATATTTTAACATTGTCAAAGAATGTCAAAAACATCTAGGTTTAGCAAAAGGGAGGTTACATAATTTGGCCCCTACGAAAAGGTGGCGGTTTGGACTTTTGATATATTAATATACAATATCTCATACTCGCTCTGTAGAAGATAAATTGTATGAAATAACGATATTGAAATATTTATTAGAATGCACTTGCCAGCAAGAAAAGTGTAATACATTGTCACTGCAAAAGTACAATACATTAATAACAGTTTGACAATGTTAAGGAACATAACTTTTTAATGGAACTTATTGTCACTTTTGCTTTGTGCATTTCACGCAGAAATAACAAAGTATACAAATTAATAATGGTCTAACATAAAAAATATATATAATATGAATTAGATGTCATGTTTAAACTGTCTAGCAGTGTGTTTTGTATTTAAAGCAGTTATAAAGGGTACTTTTTTTTTTTTTTTTTTTTTTTTTTATAACAACTAACATGTTAAACCTACCTGGAACCTCCTCTTCTGGGGTCTCCTGTCGGCGCTCTTGCCTCCTCCTTTTCTCTGTGTGCCAGCACCTTTGACACAGCGTGTCCTGGCCACGCTCCCCCTTCTCACAGGATTTGATTAACAGCAGAAGCCAATGGTTCCTACTACTGTCTCTGAGCCTATGAGCAGACAGAAAACGTCCGGCACCGCTGCAGGACGGGCAAAGTGCTGGGTAGGCAAGTATAAAGGAGGGTGAGGAGGTGATACAACTAGTAGGACATTTTTTACTTTAATGCAAGGAATACATTAAAAGTGGATGTAAACCCTCACATATACCCAGTGAAGTGAACAGCCTCAGATGATACACAGGGATGAAACAAATCTCCCTACATGAGTTTTAACCCTTTCATGACTAAAGCTGGCCATACACCTATAGATTATCTGCAGATTTTCTATGGTTAGATGGAAAAAGTGCAACAGATTTCTCCATGTTCGCTAAACTGTGTGGATGGAGAAATCTCCCACTTTTTCCATCTAACCATAGAAAATCTGCAGATAATCTATAGGTGTATGGCCAGCTTTAGCCTATTTTTGAAATTTGGTGTTTACAAGTTAAAATCCGTATTTTTTGCTAGAAAATTAAGTAGAGTACCCAAACATTATATATATTTTTTTAGCAGAGAATCTAGAGAATAAAATGGCGATTGTTTCAATATTTTTGATCACACGGTATTTGTGCAGCGGTGTTTTAAACGCAAATTTTTGGAAAAGGGACACTTTCATGAATTTTAAAAAATCCAAACAGTAAAGTTACCCCAATTTTTTTGTATAATGTGAAAGATGATGTTACGCCGAGTAAATAGATACCAAACATGTCACCCTTTATAATTGCACGCACTTGTGGAATGGCAACAAACTACGGTACCTATGAATTTCCATAGGCTAAGCTTTAAAATTTTACGGTTACCAGGTTTGAGTTACAGAGGAGGTTTAGGGCTAGAATTATTGCTCTTGCTCTGACGATCACGGTGATACCTCACATGTGTGATTTGAACACCGTTTACATATGCGTGCGCGACTTCCGTATGCATTTTCTTCGCTGCGCGAACTCGCGGGGACAGGGGCACTTTAAAAATTTTTTTTTTTTTTTTTATATTTTATTTTTTAATTTATAAATTGTGTTTTTTTACTTTTATTGCTGTCACAAGGAATGTAAACATCCCTTGTGACATTAATAGGTGGTGACAGGTACTCTTTATGGAGGGATGGGGGGGGTCTAAAAGCCCCCCCATCCCTCCTTTACACTTCAAAGTATTCAGATCGCCGAAAATGGCGATTCTGAATACTGTGTACTTTTTAAAATTCGGTGCCATTGGCAGCCGAGTAAACGGGAAGTGACGTCATGACGTCGCTTCCGCGTTTACAACGAGAAGGCTGGACCGAAGCCGCCCACAGCTTCATTCCAGCCCGCCCCCAGCTGCCGAAGATACCCGATCGGACACCGGGCCTCCCGATCGCACGGGAGGCCCGGTAACAGCGGCGGGAGGCGGCGGGGGGGGGATGTCCCCTCCCGCTCCTCCGGTATAACAACTGAGCGGCTTTTAGCCGCATCGGTTGTTATACTCGGGTAGCCGATCGCCCGCTGGAACCAAAACTGGGAGTGGATTCTTGGCATACACTGTGTGACAGCTGATTGGAGGAAAGGCACACCCCCTCTCTCCACATTAGGCAGAGGAAGGAAGAAATGTGCAGAGCTGTACTGTGAATAGACCAGCTGTCTGCTAATCTATTTCTATGCACCATCCCCAACACAAATTTCAGGTTGGTTTTATCTCGGTTGTCGGAAAGCTTGTCAAAAGGTAATCATGCTGTTAACAGAAGAACCGAGCAACAGAAAGACACGGGACTCAGGGCTTTGGAGAGGGATAAACACTACAGATAGATGAGCCCAGGTCAGATTGTATGATTTGGGTTTACATCCACTTTAAAAAAGGTAAAATGTCTAGTCCTTAGAACCACTTTAAAATACTTTAACATGCCCTGTTATTAATACACAACTCTCCTTTCATTAGTGACACTTAGGTTACATTCAGATTAATAAGCTTGCAATTTAGTTTCTACTAGGCATGTGTCTTGGAACAGACTTTCAACCATGGTGCCTTCAGGGTTTTTCAGGGGTGTCTGGCAAAATACCTAAAAATTGCCCGTCTGAGCAAGCTTGCCTTTTGGTTACACAAAGCCACAGGTTTTTATTGTGCAGCATTACAACCAGCTGCTGGTGTCCTAACAACCAATGACATCATTGGTTAAGAATCTCGTAGGGTGCTTCCTGTTTGCCCCTCCCCTGCCCCTCTCTGTCAGCAGTGGGGTCACATTAGCTGAGTGAAGGAGATAAACTGAGGGAGAAGAGAATCACTGGAGTAGTAGTCAGTAGTGTGCAAATGTGTATTTTGCTTTGTAACAATAAATCTCTAGGGTGTCTTGAGATTGTTGAATTTTAAAGGGTGCCATAACTGAACAAAAAGAAACATTGTACTAGAAGCAGGGAAATCTGGGCACATGGCCTGCATGTATTCACCTAAATTTGCTCTGTAGTCAATTTATGATGTAAACCTGCAATGAGTGCAGACAGCAAATGCCATTAGAATGTATTTGACAGGCCAATGTAGCTACAGAATGCACTTTATATTTATGCCAAAAGTTTTGATGGTTACCCGGTGAAGAATAAACAGCAAATGATCGATTAAACAATTATTGTATGCTTTCTAAATATGTCTCTATGTTATTAAAGCTAATCAGTAGCATTTATAAAAGATAGATATTTTTACCTTTCTAGTGCATAATTATTTTGTGAAACATATTTGTTGACTTTGAATAGTTTTCCCTACTGACAGCCCATATAGGACAGCAGGGAATTGTCAGTGACCACTGTCTAGAAGCTCCTGTGAAATAGATCATTGTAGCCACCAGCATCGACCCCCCATCTTTCAACACCATTGCAGGTAGAGACCTTATAGTAAGTGTGTCTGAGTCAGCAAACCACAGCCAGTGTGTTTTCCCGAATCCCTTCCCCAAACCAGTGTCTCTATTATTATCATGCAACCAGACAACTTGGTAGGAGCCAAAACTTGAAAAGAAACTGAAGCCAGAAAAAGGTTGAAAAAAATAACACAGGAATGGCACTTTCCGAAACAAAAACAGCAATCATCTCTACATAATATTTTTTAAATGGCTACAGTTCATATCTAAGACGGGTAGATGACAACACATTGTACTGTACATTCTACTTTGTAGCAGGTTGAAGCAATACAAAATATAATCTGAAAAAAAAAAAAAAAAAAGGAAAAGCTTTTTGAACTGCAACATGATGGAAACTAGCTTAAAAATCATTTATAAATACGCTCACCGGCCACTTTATTAGGTACACAGGTTCAATTTCTTGGTAACACAAATTGCTAATCAGCCAATCACATGGCAGCAACTCAATGCATTTAGGCATCTAGACGTGGTGAAGACGACTTGGTGACATTCAAACCGAGCATCAGAATGGGGAAGAAAGGGGATTTAAGTGACTTTGAATGTGGCATGTTTGTTGGTGCCAGACGGGCTGGTCTGAGTATTTCAAAAATTGCTGATCTACTGAGATTTTTAGGCACAACCATCTCTAGGGTTTACAGAGAATGGTCTGAGAAAGAGAAAATATCCAGTGAGTGGCAGTTGTATGAACAAAAATGGCTTCTTGATGTCAGAGGAGAATGGGCAGACTGGTTTGAGATGGTAGAAAGGCAACAGTAACTCAAACACTTGTTACAACCAAAGTTTGCAGAATACCATCAACCGTACAACACATCGAACCTTGAAGTAGATGGGCTACAGCAGCAGAAGGCCACACCGGGTGCCACTCCTGTAAGCCAAGAACAGGAAACTGAGGCTAGAATTTGCACAGCCTCACCAAAATTTCAAAAACATTACCTGGTCTAATGGGCCTCAATTTTAGCTGCAACAGTCAGATGGTAGGGTTTAGAATTTGGTGTAAACATAAAAAGCATGGATCCATCCTGCCTTGTATCAACAGTTCAGGCTGGTGGTGGTGGTGTAATGGTGTGGGGGATATTTTCTTGGCACACTTTGGGCCCCTTAGTACCAATTGAGCATTGTTCAAACGCCACAGCCTACCTGAGTATTGTTGCTGACCATGTCCATCCCTTTATGACTACAGTGTGCCCATTTTCTGATGTCTACTTCCACTAGGATAATGCACCATGTCACAAAGGTCAAATCATATCAAACTGTTTTTTTGAACACGACAATGAGGTCTCTGTACTCCAATGACCTCCACAGTTACGAGATCTCAATCCAATAGAGCACCTTTGGGATGTGGTGTAACTGGAGATTCACATCATGGATGTGCAGCCGACACATCTGCAGCAACTGTGTGATACCATCATGTCAATATGGACCAAAATCTGAGGAATGTTTCCAACACCTTGTTGAATCTATACCATGAAGAAATTAGGCAGTTCTGAAGGCAAAAGTGGGTTCAACCCTGTACTAGCAAGGTGTACCTAATAAAGTGGCCGGTGAGTGTATAATTTACTGTATTTATCAGCGTATAACACGCAATTTTTTTCCCCTTAAAATCAGGGGAAAATCGTGGGTGCGTGCTACGCGCCAATCCCTCGCCGATTGTGAGCGGAGCGAAGCGAGCGCCGGCATACACAAAGCCGAGTACGCGGCTAGTCTTGGCACCTCTCACAGTCACGCCCAGTCCCCCCATTGGACCTGTGTTATGTCCATCATAGAGGCGGGACTGCAAGCGGAGCTGAGACTAGCCGAGTACACTCGGCTTTGTGTATGTTGGCGGCGCTCGCTCCGCTCCCAATCAGCTTAGATCGGCGCCAATTTAAAAAAATCAGCCTGCAATGAGGCTGCAATACACAAGGCTGCAAAGACACTGGGCACGGCTGCAATGATGGACACTGGGCACGGCTGCAATGATGGACACTGGGCACGGCTGCAATGATGGACACTGGGCACGGCTGCAATGATGGACACTGGGCACGGCTGCAATGATGGACACTGGGCACGGCTGCAATGATGGACAAGGCTGCAGATGGACACTGGGCAAGGCTGCAGATGGACACTGATAAGGCTGCATTGATGGGCATTTAAATGTAAGTTTTTTTCCTTCCTCCTTTCCCTCCTAATTTTGGGGTGCATGTTATACGCCAGCGCGTGTTATATGCCGATAAATATGGTAATTTAATTTCTAGCACTCTACTCAAACTACTTAGGACATAATGTCTTAACCCTGCTCTATAGCCTCATTCAAATTGTAATATATTCTCCTAATGACTTTAAATGGCATTCTCAAAAGAATTGACAAACAAGTGTCAATGCATCAGTAGGAATACACTTTGAGATGGTTTGCTCTTGGCGAATATTTGCATAAGAAAGTAAACCAACATGTAATATATACATAGCTGCCTGCAGTGATTTATTCACTGTATGAATGAGTAAAACTAGAGGAAATGAAAATACAGATGCTAGCCATATCAGATTATAGTTTTCATTGTTCAAATATAGTCAATATAGGATGTGAATGTGGATTTATTACTAAATTGATATGGCATCTCTAGTTTTCTCTCTAGTTTAAAGTATATCTAAACCCAATCACCATGTTAAAAAAAATTAAAGTGGTTTTCTATTTAAATATCCAATCCCCTGACGAAGGGCTTGAACCACATATCCCCAAACCCTGGGCCACCATCATCTGTCTTTGCCCAACGCTCCCATCCCCCTACACCCTCTGGCAGGAGCTGCAACCCACAGAACTTGGTCTCTATTCCTCTTTCCAAAACCAGCCCCCCCTTTTCCTGTGCCCTGTGGAATGCACGTTCTGTCTGCAACAAACTCACCGCCCTTCACGACCTCTTTATCACAAATTCCTTTAACCTACTTGCCATTACTGAAACCTGGCTTCATGAATCGGATACTATTTCTCCTGCTTCCCTCTCCCATGGGGGCCTTCTCTGGACTCACTCCCCCAGACCAAGTGGACGGAAGGGAGGTGGAGTGGGAATCCTTCTAGCCCCATGCAGCACCTATCAGGTACTTCACCCACCTCCCTCTGACACTCTCCTCTTTTGAGGCACATTGCATTCGTCTATTCTCTCCCATTTCTCTAAGAATTGCTGTCATCTACCGGCCCCCTGGACCAGTATCAGCCTTTCTTGATGACTTCTCTGCTTGGCTACCCTACTTTCTCTCTTCTGAAATCCCCACAATTATTCTTGGGGGCTTCAACATCCCTGTTAACACTAACACTACTATTACTTCTAAACTTCTCAGTCTAACCTCATCGCTTGACCTGAAGCAATGGATACAGGCTCCTACCCACTCCAACGGCAACACCCTTGACCTTGCCTTCTCCTATCTGTGCGCTCCGTGCAACCTTTCCAACAATCT
Source organism: Aquarana catesbeiana (assembly GCF_042186555.1). Lineage (NCBI taxonomy): Eukaryota > Metazoa > Chordata > Amphibia > Anura > Ranidae > Aquarana > Aquarana catesbeiana. The sequence continues at coordinate 202,649,045 of NC_133328.1, read as the reverse complement.
ACTCCCACTCTCTGATCACCACCTTATTAGTTTTGCTCTCTCCCTGTCTTCCACCTCTTCTCCCTCCAACCGCCTAACAGTTACACGTAGCAACCTTCGTCACCTCAACCCTTCTCTTCTCTACTACTGATAACCTCTATGACAAAATCTCACCTCTGTCCTGCCCCAACCTAGCTACTTTCATCTACAACAGCTCACTGTCTTCCTCCCTAGACAAGCTTGCCCCCCTCACCACACGCAGAATTAGGCCTCGATTGCTACAACCCTGGCAAACAGATGACACCAGAAGTCTCAGAAAACGTAGCCGCGCTCTTGAGCGCCTGTGGCATAAGACTAAGACCCAGGAAGACTTCACACAATATAAATCTGCCCTCCTAAAATACTACTCCTGCCTTCACACTGCCAAACAGACCTACTTTATCACACTCATTAACACCTTCTCATCCAGTCCACGTCAACTCTTCTCTACCTTCAACACTCTACTCTGTCCTCCACTGCCTCCACCCACCAACTCACTCCCTGCCCAGGTGATTGCCAATCACTTCAAAACTAAGATTGATACAATTCATGAGGAGATCACCAATGCACAAAAACCTCCCCCATGCAACAGCCCATGTCCACAGATACAATCATTACTTCCCTCATTCAACCCTGCTACTATTACTGAGGTTGCTAAACTTTTATCTAGCACTCATCTAACCACTTGCCCCCTGGATTCTGTTCCCTCGCAAATGCTACGCTCACCCTCTGAATCGATTCTACACTCTCTAACTCACATTTTCAACCTCTCCCTCTCTTGTGGCATCTTCCCAAACTCTCCAAAACATGCGCTAGTCACCCCCATACTAAAAAAGCCCTCACTGGATCCCACCAATCTCAACAACTTACGTCCCATCTCCTTACTCTCCTTCTCCTCCAAACTTCTTGAAAGACTGGTCTACAACCGACTAAGCGACCATCTGACCATGAATAAACTTCTAGATCCCCTTCACTCAGGTTTTTGCCCTCAACACTCCACGGAAACTGCTCTCCTTAAACTCTCAAATGACCTACTAATGGCTAAAGCCAATGGACACTATCTGTACTACTTCTCCTGGATCTCCCTGCTGCCTTTGACACAGTGGACCACCCCCTCCTCCTCAAAAAAACTCCACTCCTTTGGTCTCCGTGACTGTACTCTTCGCTGGTTCTCATCCTACCTATCCCACCGCTCCTTCAGTGTCACTTACAACTCTACTTCCTCCTCTCCTCTTCCTTTTTCCGTTGGGGTCCCCCAAGGTTCTGTTCTTGGACCTCTCCTTTTCTCAATCTACACCACCTCTTTGGGTTTGTTGATTGCCTCCCACGGCTTTAAATATCATCTCTACGCTGATGACACCCAAATCTATCTCTCCACCCCCCAGCTCTCTCCATCAGTCTCCTCACACATTACCAACTTACTAGCAGACATATCAGCCTGGATGTCACATCACTTCCTCAAACTCAACCTATCCAAAACCGAGCTCATGATATTTCCTCCCTCAGGTGCCACTTCCCCTGATTTCCCTGTCAATATCAACCCATCTCCCCACGCCAAGGTCCTAGGTGTAATCCTGGACTCTGAACTAACCTTTCGACCCCACATTCTATCACTATCCAAAGCTTGCCGCCTCAATCTCCGCAACATCTCTAAGATACCCCCCTTCCTAACCAATGTCACCACAAAGCTTCTAATCCACTCCCTGGTCATCTCCCGCCTCGACTACTGCAACTCCCTCCTCATTGGTTTACCTCTAAATAGGCTATCCCCACTTCAGTCCATCATGAACGCTGCTGCCAGGCTCATCCACCACACAAACCGCTCAGCGTCTGCTACACCCCTTTGCCAATCCCTCCATTGGCTGCCACTCAGTCACCGAATTAAATTCAAGATAATAACTATAACTTACAAAGCCATCCACAACCTGGCCCCCAGCTACATCTCTAACCTAGTCACAAAATACCAACCTAATCGTTCTCTTCGCTCCTCCCAAGACCTCCTGCTCTCAAACTCCCTTGTCACCTCATCCCATGCTCGCCTTCAGGACTTCTCCTGAGCCTCCCCCATCCTCTGGAATGCTCTACCCCAATCCGTCCGATTTTCTCCTACTTTATCCACTTTCAGACAATCCCTGAAAACTCATCTCTTCAGAGAAGCCTATCTGGCCCCCACCTAACAACTGTACATTTATCTTCTCAATCAGCACATCACCCACAGTTATTACCTCTTGTATCTCTTGACCTTCCCTCTTAGATTGTAAGCTCTAAAGGAGCAGGGTCCTCTGATTCCTACTGTATCAAAGTGTATTGTATTTGTACTGTCTACCCTCAAGTTGTAAAGCGCTACGTAAACTGTTGGCGCTATATACTGTATATTAATAATAATAAATAACCAGAAACCATCGGGTACAGGAGTTTTTCGGAGTCTGGAGAGTACTAACACAATTATATATACATTTTGTATGCTTGCTATGAATTCACGTTGTGTTCTTAGTTGTCTTTTGTTTTTTGTTATGTTTTTAACTGATCTCACGTGTGTGATCCAATGTTACATGCATTAGTAAACACTTTTTTACTTCATATCAGTGGTGTTGCTGCCTTTAATATCCCACCTAGGGGGGGGTTCCTTCCTTTTCCTATAAACTAGGGATGTGGCAACATTTCACCACTTTGTGACACAGTGAAAACATATTCATAAGAACATTTGTTTGTTCTTTCTAATCATTAGTGAGTCAAACTGCCGTTCATTTTCGGTCGCAGTTATGACAAAATTCAAAAGAGTAGGATGAAAAATTTTCTTGAAGACACATTAACAGTGTGTCTTTCATTTGGTAATGAACATTCATTCCGCAACATTCATTCCGAATGTTTATCCGGTAACATTCATTTCGAAATTGAATGTTAACAAAATCTTGAACTACTTTCGAATGGCATTAAAATGTTCTGAGGTTTTTCGTACAAATTTTCCTAAGAATTTAAAAATTCTACTAGTGTGTTCCCTGCTTAACATTAGTGGTCAGTATAGAAGTGACCCTTTACACTGATGGTTAGTGGTAAAATGCCCCCTTTGCACTGATGGTCAGTTGGAGATAAGTCCATCAACTACTCAAGGAACCCCTAGCAACCTCAGAAGCAACCCTAACTGAGAAACACTGCTCCAAACTGTTCCTCATTTGGTAGCAAATCCCTTTTTCACCTCATTCATAAAAAATGCACTAATAAACGTGTTACACTACAATCAAATCTTTCATCCAGGTTATTGCATTTCTTGCTTTAACTACCAACATGTCACTGAGGGTCGTTCAGTCGGGGGGGGGGGGGGCGTTCCCTCCGGCTGTCTATAAAAGCAATCAAGTGGCTAAATAGCTGCTAGGATTTTACTACAGAGGGAATCGCGAGCTGAAGAAAAATATATCTGAATGATGCCTGTAGCTGTAGGCATCCAAATCAAGGGCGTCATATGATGTCCACCTAGGGGGAAGGGGTTAAAAAGGTAAAGTTAAAAAGCAGTGATTAAAAAAAAAAAAAAAATCTATTGTGGGTTTAACCAATTGCTTTTCAAGAATTCATTATTCCTGGTCTGCTTAACTGGGGGTGTGGCCTTTGCCTACATACGGCGCTCTTCTTCCCTTTGAGAAAGTTAAGGAGGTACATACATGAGGCGTCAAGACCCATTTTTATACTCCTTTGCATAGGAGTAAATAAAGGGAAATATAAAAAGGGTGAGAAAAAAAAAAAAAAAAAAAGGGAAGAAACATCACTTTCACAAAGCTGCAAATTTTTATAAAGGTAAAGGAAGTATATTTTCCAAAAACTAATTTATTTTTCAAGCCTATTGTATTTACTAAGGCTTAAAAAAAATCTAAAATTTTATTGTCAACTTTATTCAATTGGTTCAATTAAATTATTAATTCAATATTAAAATACATCAGTTTTCCTGCATTATCGGTTGAATAAAGACATTCAGCTTATTTAGGCCTGATTATCCAGGCCAAAATGCAAGCCAATGAAGCAATATGATTGAACTTGACTGTAGCTTGCAGAAGAAGGTCGGCTTTGACTAAATAACATTGTGAAAAATGTCTGAAGGGCTTTTTCCTAGTGAATATTTGAAACAAGACAAATAATTAGATCTAGGAAACTTAACAAGTAAAACCTTTGACCTTTCACAAACCAGGCCAGCTGTGTCAGCGACCTAGCATGCGTCCTATTTCAGAGACAACAGATACTCCATAATAGATGTGGAGTATATGCTGACAGAAGCAGAGCAGCTGCCCACAGAGTGGATTTTAGCTAAGGTGCACCAGTATCATTGTACATAATGTGTAATTATCTCAATCGCTCTCTTTATTTTAGTAGGGTATAGTCTGACAATGAAAAGACTTGAACATTGTAATCATTTTTTACTGTTCTATTAGTATTTTTTTTCGATACTATTGCTAATTTTAAAGACAGCCTTTCGCCAACAAAAATTCCAGGTAAAAGCACAAAAAGTCAAGTATTTTAAATGCATACTTACAGTGTTTCCATTTTTATTCAACTATTGCAATGTGCCTTTGAAACTGACAGAAAATATGACTACTTCAGGAAGAGTCAATTCTCTAGTCTCACAACCCCTTCCCTCTATACACGTTACAGTCTTTTCTTCTGGAAGTGTCCAATTACTCTTTGGTCAGGCAGCTCCTCCGCCCCTTCCCTCACCTCCTTACATAACCTTTAAATTATATGCTGCCATCACATACAAGGTAGATGTTCCTAGCAGCAGTTTTAGGCCTTCGGGGTGTCAACACATGGAAGGTTTTAACAGGTAAATAACATGCATTAGAGCTGCACGATTCTGCCTAAAATGAGAATCACAATTTTTTTGCTTAGAATAAAGATCACGGTTCTCTCACGATTCTCGCGGCGTAACATCTTTCACATTCTAAAAAAAAAAAAAAAAAAAAACTTTACCGTTTAGTTTTTTTTATCCAGTGAAGTGTATTTTTTCCCAAAAAATTGCATTTGAAAGACCGCTGCGCAAATACAGTGTGACATAAAATATTACAACAATCGCAAATTTATTCCCTAGGGTCTCTGCTAAAAAAATATATGTTTGGGGTTTCTAAGTAATTTTCTAGCAAAAAAATACAGATTTTAACTTTGTAAGAAACAAGTGTCAGGAAAAAGTTTAGTCTTTAAGTGGTTAAACTGACCTCATTTACACACAGAAGTTCATCCCTTTGATCTAAGAATGAAAAGTTACAATGTTTATAGTTATCTACCAGCACTGACAATGTTGTGAAAAACTTTGCAGGCTGACTTTTTTTTTTTCTTTTGACAGCTGAGTGAGCAGAAAACTCTACACTTGAATGAATCAGGAAATTCTACATAGAGATTGTGAGGGGGGTTGTATAGAGATCACAATTTTTTTAACGATTAATCGTGAGGCTCTAACATGCATAAACAACAAGTTCCATCTGCCACTGCGCCAGATGGCTTGTAGTTGGCACTGATGGTGCCCTCATAAGTTCATTAACACTTACTCCAGCTTTCAAACTGACAGCCCATATCAATGTATGGGCAAGAAATATGTAGGCAGCTGCAGGAGGCTGATAGGTCTGGTTACCTACCCCTGGTTTACACAATCATGTACATTCTGGTGCCTGTAAAGTAATCTTTAAAGTTGAATTCCAGGCACACTATGAGTTAAGTCTAATGAGGTGCATGACATCTTCTTAACCCATCTCTATAATTTATATCTACCATTTTTTGGTTCTGCTGGAGCATTGGGGCTGTGAGAGAGGCACACAGAGCAGCTATGCCTGTCCTCCCCTGCCCATTCTGAGAAGCCTTTCCATTTTGTGAATGAGTTCACTTAATACATAGGCTTCTGTGATTGGGCAGGAATAGCAGATGCACCGACTCTAATGTTGAAGATGCTCAGACCTAAAGCATGAGCTTCAGGCTCCCGGAAATACAGCAATAGGTGTCTTCTGGGAATGCGATTCTCTCTCTCTCTACATACATACATACATACATACATACATACTACATATATACACACACACACACACACACATATATATACACACATACATATACACACATTGCCACACAGAAAAAGAAATTTAAGTGCAACACCACTGCTAAGATGTCCAGATACAACTTTATTTCAAGTCAGGGGGTCAAGCAAAAGACTACCAGACTACCAAAGTGTTTTGGAGGTCCAAAATTGTCCCCTTCATCAGGGCTTGATTCAAAACAACGTGAATGGACCAGTAGTGAACTGGACCTTTAAAGTTATTTCAGTGTGATTACAAGCACAGGCCTGGTCAGCAGCTGGTTTGGCTGCCAGGAAAGGCAAAAGGCAAGTATATATTTAGTTCTCTAAAATGGTAATCATCAACTTGGAATTTTATTTAAGAGACAGGGTCACCACTTTGATAAAAGGTGCCTTTTTCTATTATGAACAGGACTGCAGAAGCAAAATAGGTAAGCCACGGTTAAAAAGGAGAGCATGGTTATTAGCAAACATCTTATGTAACCTGTGGGTATGGATTTCACCCTTTGTCTCACTATATTGTGCAGTGCTACCTCTTATGTCCCAGACTGTGGGTAAGGATACAGTGGGCTCAGATAGAAGATGCTACAAGAACCAGGAACTAGTTAGCATTTTTGCAGTTTTCTAACTCAGGGGCATTCAAGAAAGATACTAGCAAGATGAATGCCAATATGAAGATTTAATTTAGTGTTTATTTAAAAGTAATCAGGTTTATCATCTGGATTGTGCTTTTCTGCTCCAGAGTTAATATTATTAACAAGTTTATGAAAAAAAAAAAATCTTTATTGTGGTGACTGTATAAGGCAAACAAGGCCTGTCGCACAGATGTGTTTTTGTTAACATTATATAAATACATTAGAAAGATTTAGGTTCATAATTTGTGTTAATATATTGTATCATATTGTAACATGTGATCTTTTATTTAATGTTCACATGTTCTGTGCTGATTTAGTATTGGATTTCTGCTGTTCTTACTTTGATAAATTAAATTAATGCATTTTGAAGCTTAAAAAACAAAAAACAAAACACAACTCTTGCAAATCCAAAATCACTGAGGCACTTTTAGCTACAGGTACATACAAACCACACACTATCTACCACGTTACATTGTTATAGAAACATGCAGTTAAGAAGGTAATCTTCAAAAAACGTCCTATAAAAAAACAGTAGCAACAGCGTGAGAAACATACCAATTGACCATAAAAACAACTGTGGTTCCCTTCAATTAAGAGACAGGTCATTAACCAGCGTTAAAAAAAATAGTGCAAAAGCTCTCAAGCAATCAATACATAATGTTCTTATAATATAGCATTAAACACAGCACTTGGGAGCAGGTTTTAAATAAAGGCAACCAGACCTGTCAAAAGATTACTTTCTTATCACATCCCCATCACAACATATGAATAGAGAACTATGAATAATTAAGTAAGTAATGATGGGCCTTTAAGCCTGTCTTTTGTGACATGTGCATGTTTCAATGAAAAAAGGAAGGTGGTCAGTCTTTTTTAAACCTCATCAATAAAAGACATGGCATGTCTAGCAGTAATAAATACATACGCACACATTTGTTTAATTAATGTGCAGTTAGTCAATAGAAAATACATAGGCTACCAATGGTGACCTCAGTTTCTGATAATGCTATCATATACTGATCAAGCTTGATGCTTTAGCTTTAATAAGATCTCAGTGATCTGGGCCAAGTATAAATAAGGAAATTTGACTTTTCGCCAACTTTGTATAATAGGCTTGCCACCACTTAGCTACGTTTCATACCAAACATGATCTTTTCTAATTTTGAGTCTGTATGAGGACTCTAAAGAAATGCGCAGAACACAGCCAGCGCACATACACAACTATTTATGTTATTACCACTAAGCAGGTTTAAAAAAGGTAATCACCCATTTATATGCTGCCATTTTTGTTCCAACAGCACAGCTTACAGCTATTTTTTGACCTGCTGCTTGGAGAATTTCACTGAATATTTTTTTTTTTTTTATAATTAGAAGTAAAATGCTTACTTGATCCTATCCACAGATGCTGAGGTCGACCGTATTGATTGGTCCTACCTATGGGAGGTCCTGAACACACTAGGGATAGGCTCCAATATGCTAGCCTGGATACTGGCCCTTTATACAGGGCCTAGCGTGCAGGTTAAAGTGAATGGCATTTTCTCACCCAAATTCGCAATCAGAAACGGAACAAGACAGGGGTGTCCCCTCTCGCCCTTTCTTTGCGCTGGCCCTTGAGCCTTTACTGAGACAAGTGAGGGCCAACACAAATATCAAAGACCTGAAAGTGGGCAACGTAGAACACAAACTTTCAGCCTAAGCTGATAATGATGTACTATTTCACCTGACAAATCCCCTGATCTAGTTGCCAGTCCTGATGGAGGAACTTCAACATTTGGGACACTCAAATTTCAAAATCAACTACACAAAATCTGAAATCCTGCCCATACAGTTATCCCCAGCCTTGACTAAAAAGCACATTTCCCTTCACGTAGGCCAAGACCTCCCTACGCTACCTAGGTTGATAATTTCCCCAGGTTGATAACTGCTGTCAGACAGGACCTACAACACTGGACGAAAACTGCCTTTACATGGTTAGGAAGGGTAAACATAATAAAAATGAATGTCCTCCCTAGAATACTGTTTTACATGCAAATGCTCCCTATATCCCTACCCAGAACTTTCTTTGCCCAACTGTCCAAAATGCTCATTAATTTTATATGGAACTCACGAAAATCGGGTGTAGCCCTGAGAGTCCTGAAGCGCCCAAAGCATTTTAGGGCAGACCTACTCAGATACTGCCAGGCTATTGCCCTCCAGAGGATTTTAAATAGGCGCTTCCACGACCAGTCTAAGCCCTGGGTTACCATGGAGAAGTGCATGGCAGGGAGGAATTCATCATATGCCCCGTGGCTCATGCGGGAACACAGGGGGCTGTCAACAGACACATCCCCTTTGACGAGCGCTACGCTCAGAACATGGGACCGTCTCAAACGAGTACTGGATTTGCCGCCCCCCCCCCCCCCCCCCGTGTCCCCGCTGGCACCTCTGGGAGGGTTTCTTTGGTTTCCCCCTGGGGAACACGCAGGCTTCTATGGAGCCTGGGTAGAGGACAGGAATGTTAGCTGTGGAAAATTGCTGAAAGATGGCAAAATGATTCCCTAGGAATCCCTGACGGCCAGATCCGGGAGACCGCAGATGAACTTCTGGAGGTATAGACAGTTACACAATTTTTTCACACAGGTACACAGCAGTTCCATAAAAGATATCACATCACTCACTCCCTTTTGAGGAATTATTCATAGCAGAGGAGCCAATCCCCAAATGGTTGAATGGTTTCAGAACTTTACTTACTACTGGGAACCTTGGCCTCGAAGCCCATCTTCATTCGCGCCTGGGAGAGAGACCTAGGACAGGCCTTTACCGGGCCTCAACTGACATATCTTTATCAGCTCAGCCACTCCAGCTCCACAGATTCTAAAATGCAGGAGACTAATTATAAATTGCTGTCACGCTGGTACAGGGTCCCGGCTGACTTGGCACAGATGTACCCTACAGGCTCTCAGTTGTGCTGGAGGGGATGTGGAGGCCGAGGAACCCTGTTACACTTCTGGTGGGAAAGCCCACTGATAGCACCTTTCTGGCATGATGTTAAGAATCAAGTCAAGGAAGTCCTGGGGATAGATGTCCCCCTCTAACCGATCCATTTTCTCCTGCATATCCCTCCCATGCCAATCAGCCGTTACAAAAAAACGCACTACGCCACCTGCTAAACCCTGCAAAGCGACTTCTTCCAATTTATTGGAAGAAGGTGCAGGTACTGAACAGAGCAGAGTGGATACGCAGGTAAATGAGATAAGAGAAGCAGAGGAATGGATTGCAACATGTAAAGGCACTAAAGAGAAACACAGCCATGTGGTCACTATGGACAGATCATTTTTATGACCACAATCGGGTATCATCAAGCCTAGATGTGTCACTGCTGAAGCTAACAGACCCAACTTTGGGTCAACGTATTGACCTCGCCAATAGCCAAACCTAACCCCCCCCCCCCCCTTAAAACCAGAGCATAGACCGCGAGCATTACATGTTCACTGATTGCAGAATGAGGCATCGACCTGGTGGCAGACAGTCCAGTGCGGACGAAGTGAGACCTTTATAAGCTCAAGGTGAGATCCTGCCCCCCCTCCCCCACTTTCCCTACTCTTCACCCCCCCCCCCATTTTTCCTTTTTTCTCACATTCTCTTCATTTTTTGCCATATTTATGCAATGTTAAAGGGTTATCCAGTTAAAAGGCCTGAAAATAGGCGCCCTAATCATATTGAGAGAGTTGGGCTTGACAACAGGACTTCGGCCAGTACCACAGTCGCCCAACGAGATGCATAAGTGACAAAGCCGGGCATCCCAGCTGGGGGCCTGGGTGAGGTCAGGGCTCAGGCAGAGCACCAGAAGAGGTTAGTAGGAGGAATTAGTAACCCCCCCTCTTTTGGTGTGGAGCCTGGGTCGAGACGCACCAGGGCAGACCAAGGGCTGAATACCCCCCCCGATGGCACGTAACACCGTAAAGCAAGCAGCCGACTGGGAGGGGGGTTGCACACCCGGATAGCTGCTGTTTAGCTAACAGCCGAAGTACTGCGCATGCCACAGTTGAAAGATAGGAGCAACAGGGCCATATACCCTGTACAAGAGAATGACCTTCCTAATGGTGAAAAGGTCTTTATTCCTCCATGCCCCTTTCCTATCGTTCCTAAAGAAATGATAAAATGTTAGTCTTTGTTGCACATGTGATATACCCAACTGTACTGCCATGACTAAACTCAAACAGAGTTTAACAAAAAGTAAAATGCTGAGTTGTTCAGTGCACATGGCAAACAAAGTCTGCACTGTATGTAATGAACATCAGTTTTAGGTGCAAAGCAAGGACTGAAAGACAAGAAAAGCAAGGTAAACATGTTGTCTATATCAGTGGTTCTTAACTACCAGGTCATGACCCACTGCCAGGCTGCAGCCTCCTTCTCTTCCGGACCTCAAGCCAGCTGCAGATTCTCTAACCTACCACAGTGCCTCCCAATTCTCATAGTGAACCCAGCCTCCTATATTGGGCTACAGCCCACCTCAAACTTCCCACAATGCCCCCCCAGGCTCCTGATAGTTCAACCCAATAGTGCTGTCCAACCTTCTACAGTGCCCCCAAGCTTGCTATGGAGCCCCCCCCCCCATTGTGTCCCTAAATTCCAACAGTGTCCCACAATGCCCCCAGCCCCGGCAGTGCTCCTACAAAGTCCCCAGCCTTCTCCAGAGACACATCCTCCACAGTTGTCCCCAACTCCCTTCAAACCCACCCCCCTGAGGGCCACCAACTCGGCTACAGAGTCCCTTATCTCCCTCAACAAGTCACACCCACCACAATGACATCCAACCCTAGGGACTTTCAGAATTTCAATACATTTTTTCTATTCCTATACTTTTATTGTGTCAGTATAAACTTTGTTGTTTTCCCTTTACTGTTGGAGCATGGAAGATTTTGAAAGAAGTTACCTGGCCCCTTGTCTCAAGGTTGAGAACCACTAGTCTCATTTTTCTAGTGAGAGGTGGTTTATTTGGCATGCAAAAATATATTGTGGAAAAACTTTCCATGCTTTTATTGGTAAGTACATTTTTTCTTTATCAAGAACATTTTTTTTTCTTGTTCAAAAATTTTATTTGGCAATTAAATAAAAGACATCACTTAGACCATTTGTATTTTTAAATTACATCTATTAAAGCAAATTTTCCAAAAAGCTGCCTTACTTTATTGTGGTGTAGTGAGCAAGCATTCACATCCTTTCATGCTGTGAAAGGGTTTACCTTCGAGCTACTTCTGAAGTTCATCCTGAAGTTCACTGGTCATTGAATGAAAACCTGTGCTTTGCCCATATAACAGTACTGGACCAGTCACCAAGTACTGGTGCTTTTAGGTGAGAAGGGGAGTCAGCCATACGCTCCTCCATAACCCGATGCGCTGGCAAGTTACAGGGGAATGATGGAAAGGCGAGTATATGCTGCCGGGAGGGGGCCTCAAAACAAAGCTGTTGCTTTGCCCTGCATAAGGAAAGTCTGATTTGTTTTCTTAACTGTATTAAATGTGGTTTATAGAATTTGGAAAGTAGTGATAATAGGATTATTTCATCATACTTACCTGAAAAATCCTTTTCTTTAAGTACATGATGGGACACAGAGTTAGGCCAATATTCATTACCTACTGGGTTATACGCCATCTCTAGGTGAATGGACAAAGTCTTAGACAGGAAGTGATCCCCTATATAACCCCTCCCATACAGGAAGTATATCATTTTTATAGCAAGCACTGAACTCTCAAAAAGAGGGGAGGGATCTCTGTGTCCCATGATGTACTCAAAGAAAAGACTTTTACGGGTAACCATGATGAAAAAATCCTATTTTCCATTTCATACATCATGAGACACAGAGTTAAGCGAATATTCATTACCTACTGGGACGTCCCAGAGCAACAGCCTTGAGGGGAGGAAGACACCCTGCCAAACAAAAAGCCATCAGATCTTATACGGCAGCCAGCAGTACACTGCGGCCGGAAGCCGAAGCCTCGGCTGCTTGAACATCCACTTGATAAAATTTTGTGAACGTATGCACTGGAGGCCAGGTAGCAGCCTTGCAAATCTGAGCCACAGATACCTGATGGCGAAAAACCCAGGGAGGTTCCTACACCCCTGGTAGAATGAGCTCTCACCCCGTAAGGGAGGAGCCTTACGTTTCAGACCATAAGCCCGAATGAACAAATGACGGACCCAATTGGCAATGGAAGCTGTCTGCCCCTTCTTGGGTCCTTTTGGTAAAACAAAAAAGGAGTCTGATCCTCGGATCTCCGCAGATCTAGACAAATAAACCTTGACTGCCCAGACAACGTCCAAGGAATGCAGTTGTCTCTCTTCCGCCGAACGAGGCTGAGAGAAAAAAGAAGGCAAAAATACTGGAATTTCCTTGATCGGCTCAAATGGTGGTTTCTGTAACACAGACAGCACCAAGTTCTAGTCCCAAGGACACATAGGTGACCTAATAGGGGAAAGCAAATGAGTTGCCCCCTGCATAAAGGTTCGGACCAGCGAATGGGAGGCTAAAGGCCTTTGGAACAATACTGACAGGGCCGAAATCTGACCCCTGATTGCACTCAAAGCCAATCTGATTTCCACAGCTGACTGTAGAAGAGAGAAAATTCTCCCAATAACATATTTCTGAGGATGCCATTTTCTGGCTTCACACCAAGCAATACAAGTCTACCAGACCTTATGATAGATCTTCCTAGTGACAGCTTTTCTAACATTCACTAGAGTAAACACCACAGGTCCCGAGATGCCACGGTCCTTCAACACCCTGGCTTCAATAGCCATGCTGTCAAATTTAGAGACTGTAAATTGGGGTGGAATATAGGACTTTGAGACAGTAGATCGGGCGACGTGGAAGCGTCCATGGCCCATCTATGGCCAATCTCACATTCTCCGTGAACCAGGGCCTTCTGGGCCAGGCTGGTGCCACCTGAATGACTGGGAACCCCTCTCTCCGAATCCTGCGCAACAAATGTGGAAGGAGAGGGATTGGGGGGAAGCATAAACCAGGGAATACTGGCTCTATGGAACTACCAGATCATCTGCTCTGATTGCCAGAGGATTCCTTGTTCGGGACAAACTGCTGTAGCTCGTTGTTGAACCTGGATGCCAATAGGTCGACCTCTGGCCATCCCCAACGCTGGCAAATTTCCTGGAACACCCCTGGGAATACGGGCCATTCCCCCGGGTAGATCTGCTGGCGGCTGAGATAATCTGCCTTCCAGTTCTCTACTCTCAGGAAATGGACTGCCTATAGAAAATCTGCACATGTCCCTCTGCCCAGGCTAATATTTGTGGTTCACCTCCTTCAGAGCTGAACGGCTCCTGGTACCTTGGTGGTTTATATAGGCCACTGCAGTGGCATTGTCGGACTGAACCCTGATAGGGCAGCCCTGAAGCTCCACCGTCCAGGACAGTAGGGCCAGACGTACTGCCCGTAACTCCAGGACATTGATGGGCAGGATCTGTTCTGTGGTTGACCATTTCCCCTGAGCTGTGAGCCCCTCTAGGGTCGCTACCTAGCCTGAGATACTGGCATCTGTGGTACGTACTCTCCAAAGTTACCGGGAGGAAGGATCTTCCCTTTTGCAGGTTCTGAAACCACCAGTTTAGGCTTAAGCATGCCCGAGGAGATAACATTGGATAATCCAGGGCTTGTCCTCCCCTGTTCCAAGCCAACAAGAGGTCTTGCTGTATAGGCCTGGAATAGAACTGGGCATAGGGCACTAACTCAAAGGAGGACACCATCCTTCCTAGAAGACTCATCCAGAGCCGAATGGAGGGCTGTATGGTGCCCCTTATCTGGACACACCTGATCCTTCAGGGCACAGATCCTTACGGGTGGCAAAAATACCCCTGTTTGGACCATATCTAGGATCAGACCTAAATACGTCAGACTTTGAGCTGGTCTCAAGGCTGACTTTTCCGTATTTATGACCCAGCCTAAGCTTTCCAAATACCGCACTGTGCAGGTTATGCTCTGTGCTAGAGCCTGTAGTGAGTGATCTCTGAGCAGGAGGTCGTCCAGATACCCGAGCACCAAGATCCCTTGGGCCCTTAAAAGACCCAGTACTAGTGCTAGGACCTTTGTGAACACTCGGGGGGCAGTGGCAAGCCCGAAGGGTAAAGCCACTAACTGAAAATTACATTCCACTACTGCAAATCGCAGGAACCTCTAATGAGGCTGAAAGATAGGTACGTGCAAATACGTGTCCTTTATATATGGAGGCTAGAAAGTCTCCCACCTGAAGCAAGGCTACAACTGAGCGGACAGACTCCATCTTAAAGGACTGAAATAGTAGATACTGGTTCAGGGATCTTAGATCCAAAATGGGCCTTGTGTCCGTTTGGTTTTTGAGACAAACAGGTTTGAATAAAACCCCGTGCCCCTTTCGGATACAGGAACCTGTACAATCACTCCTTGATGCACTAAATGACGTAGTGCCTGAAACAGTAAGTTTCTTTTTGGAGGATCCGAGGGAACGCTGGATCTTAGAAACCTGAGGGGGAACCCCCCCGTAACTCCAGCTTGTAACCGCGCAATATAGTCGAGGTGACCCACTTGTCCTGAACCACTGTTCTCCAAATGTCCACAAAGTCTAGCAGCCTCCCCCCTACCTGATAGAGTGGGGGCATCCCCTCAAAAGGAGGGCTTGGTGCTGGATTTAAAAGAGCTTTGGACCCAGGGCTTTTTCTGGCCCTGGCCTTGCGGCAACCCTTTGGCTCTAGCACCTGGTTGGCGACAGAACTGCCTTGGTGCTGAGACACCTGAGGAAGCAGTCCCTGAGGTTTTAAACAAGGGATGGCTGGTGCTTCTCTTTACAGGAAGTAGAGAGCTCTTCCCTCCGGAAACATTTTGGATATATTTGTCCAAATCATCACCAAACAAACGTTCCCCCTGAAAGGGAAAACTTGCCAATAACTTCTTACAAGGAAGCTCAGTTGACCAGTTCTTAAGCCACAAAAGCCTGCACATATGTGCAGACAAGAGAGGCAAACGAGAAACCTGCTGTAATGAATTATTTAAAGCATCAACAGCAAAACACAGCACTCGAGGAATATCTGTCTTATTTTCAGCAAGATCATCGTCCTGATTAGGCCTGGTCAGGCCGTCTGACCTGATCCTTTGCGGACTGGCAGATACCAATTGCTGCAACAGCTGGCTGAATAGCTGAACTGGCCAAAGAAAAGGAAGCCTTTAAATAATGACTCCAGTTTCTTGTCAACAGGGTCTTTTAAGCCCTGTGCATTATCTACCGGACAAGTTAAGTTTTTGTTTAAGGAAGAGACTGCTGCATCTACAGCTGGCATGCTCTACTTCTTAAATGAACTTTTCATCCATGGGATATTAAAGGGAAAACCTCTTAGGAGTAAGGATGAGCTCCGGCGTGTTCGCACAGCCCATGTGCAGAGCCCACCAGGAAGTCGGCACTGCGCTGATCACAGGCAGGGAGACATTGTTCCAATGCGCGGCTGCAGGGATCAGGAAATATCTCACTGCCTGTGATTAGCGCAGCGCAGTGCTGACTTCCTGGCGGGCTCTACACATAGGCTGTGTGAACACACTGGAGCTCATCCTTATTTAGGAGGAACAAAAATCCTGTCAGGATGTTCCCAAGCAGCATACACCGCCTGATCCAACAGAGTGTAAGGGGAAGTCCGTGCAGTCTGAAGGGGCCTCAGGGACCCCAAAGAGGACCAGGGGGCTCAGTAACCGCTGCAAGAGGCAGCTTAAAGGCAGAATGAACCATCTCGGTAAGAGTCTGTATCAAAAGCCTCTGCGAATGAGAGGCAGACACCAACTGAATATCTTCTTGTTCAGATTGCTCTGACGCAGACACATCTGCCAGGCCCTCCACAGAATCCTGAGCTTTGAACTCTTCCACCTCCGCAACCCATTCCTGCTCCAAACTAGGAGGCTCAGGGGAGGGGGATCGGTCATGCTTTTTGGCACTCTGCGGGATGAAGGCAATCATGCCAGAAACTTTGTGCTCTAACCCGGTTAGGGCTGAGGACAGTTCATCCTTGGTGATAAAGGGTGAAGCAGCAGTATTGACTGTAGGCACCATACCAGATAGGCGCATCGGCTCAGATTGCCCGGAAGCCTTTAGTCCTTCAGGGGATACAACACTAGGGATACAACTAGGTTCACCAGGAGCTACTGAGGTCATAGGTGTGCCCTTCCCTGTAGTGTTAGTCCCGCTCCTCTTTTTTGAAGACATTTAGAAGCCACAAAAAGAGTACCAGGGTGTAGTATTAAGCACACCTCAGAAGAGAGACCCTTTAATAGGGCTAACCAAGCCCCTATGCAACAATCCTGCTAAGCAACACCTGGTGACTCACGTGATCTGGGTAAGGCGAAATAAACCGCTGAAAATGCCTGGTTCAGAGACTGCTCTGTGTCCCACAGCTGCCTTCTGGAAGCACCGCATGCTTGGTATACACAGCTTAAATAAGCTGGCTGTGCGCTGGGACGTGTCCCGGCGAATGAGCCAGGCTGTATCTCCATGTGCCAAGATTAGGCTACAGCACATACGTGGCTCTGAGTGCACCAAACGCCTATGGCGAAGCCGCATGTGCCATGGCCGCCAAACAAACTGCTGAGCCCAGCAGTGCTCTTGCGAATGCATGTGTGCCATGGCAATCAAGGCGAAATGGCACATCATTGTGCGCCATCATACAGGTAAAAAACAGCAGGACACAGGCCAAAAAAAAAAAAAGGTACACTTTGCAAACACCCACAGCTAGCCCCAAACTCCCCCGTATGGTTAATGCACACAGGTGTCCAGCCTCTAGCTAGCTTGATTGTTACAATCACTGGTACACCCCACAATAAGTAAATAAGGGGGTTTCACTTACCTGTCCAGGCGCAGGGCAGCTTAGAAACTAAGAGCCCAATCTTCACCCATCATGGCGGGTTCCTGTCACTTGAGGATCTTCAAGGGCTGAGTACCCTTTTCGTGTTTAGGGTCCACTCCCTTGGACCTGTACAGCACCCTGCAGGAATGCCTTAGAGCTGTGGTGTCCAGGATTCCACTTTGCAGGGTCCAGCGCCCGGAGGTCGCATTACAGGCAAAACCTTGCAGGATCTTGTGTCTTCTTTGTGAGGCTCGGGTACCATTTATCTAAGCATATAGAGCCTGTGTCAAATGCATTTGATCGGTCAATCTCTTGATTCATTTAAGAACAGTTTGTGGGACTAGAGACCTGGAGAACAGAGAGCACAAACAAACGTGCCCATCCACCTTGCAGACACTGGTAAAAAAACTGATGTACTTCCTGTATGGGAGGGGTTATATAGGAGATCACTTCCTGTCTAGACTAAGTCTACCAGTGTCCATTCACCTAGAGATGGCGTATAACCCAGTAAGTAATGAATATTAGCCTAACTCTGTGTCCCATGATGTATGAAACAGAAATACAATCATGTCAAAAGTAAATGCACCCTATGGACATTGTTGACTTTTTTGTTACATTTGAGTAGGAAAACATTATATCTTAATAATAAAGCAGAACAACCAACAAGTACACCCTTGGCCTCATTAACTGGAACCACAAAATTCCTTCTGTTTTAAGATGTTTGTGGGTATATTATATGGACTATGTTTTAAATCCCCCACAAAATGTCAATGGGATTCACTAGACTAGGTCACAACCCTTCATTCTGTTTGAGTCATTCCTTGCTGTCCTAGCTATTGTGCTTTGGATCATTGTGTTGAAAGATCAATTTATGTTTCCACTTCAACTTTTGGACAGATGACCTTGCATTCAAATCAAGCACGATTCAGAATTTGTAGCATATTTGATGACAGCAAGCTGCCCTGAGGCAGCAAAGCAACCCCAAACCATAACATTTACGTCACCTTGCTTTACCACTGGTATGAGATTCTTTTCCTAAAATGCTGTTTTCCATTTATGCCAAACATGTCTACCATTACTGGAGCCAAATGTCTTAACTTGAAACTCATCAGTCCACAGGGCATTGTTCCAGAAGGACTGGTCTCTGCCTATATGATGGCAAACTATTCTTTTTGGACAGCAAAGGCTTTTTCCTGGCACAACTCCCATGCAGGCTGAATTGGTGTAATCTCCTGAACATAAATGCATGCACTTTTACCCCAACTGCTGCAAGAGTTACTTGCAGATCCCATAATGAAATTGTGGGGATCTTGAAGACTTATTTTAGTATCAGTCAGCTCTTGGGCTGAACTTGCTGGGTCACTCAGTTCTGGAGAAATTAGCAGTTGTTTGAAATCTACTCCACTTGTAGATTATTTTTCTTAGACCACACTATGAGCTTAAAAATGTTCTCCTACAGAAGTTCACTGCATCAAAAACATGTCAAAAAGCCGTGTTTTGCATGGGCGCTAATGCGCATTCACAAATCTGGCATTATTGCAGTCTATTGGCCAGAACACTGGCCTTTAGAATGCATTAACGCAGGAAATTTTTTTGTGTTTAAAAGCTCTTCCCTTGAAAGCACAAGTGATTTTTTTTCTTCTGCCTGTAAATTCCCTGCCACTAAACTCCTGAAAAACAAATAGAGTGTGCATGGACACAGACTAACATGGGTTAGAGTTTACAGGCAAGAGAAAAAAAACAGCTCAAACGCTTGAAGAAACAACTTTTTTTGAGCTACAGTGTGCATTAAGGCACTACAGTGAAAGGACCGATTTAAAATATGGTCAATATTTTAAAACCTGTGTTAGACTCATGGGCATCCACAAGCCTTTTTAGGGCCTTAGGCTGGCCATACACTATACAATTTGATTCTACCATCACCTTTGTAGTACAAGAGCCTGCCTTTTTTTGATATAGGTTGAATAAATTGTTCAGATGTGTTCTCATTTTACATGGTTTTGGTAACTCTAAAGGAGATTTAGACACATTGTACGTATAATCCGATGTATAGGGTATTGCCAGACAGCTTTTTTGATCTTGGCATAATGATATCACCCACAATAGCAAAAGGAACACCAGACCCTAGATATCTGCGTGTTTATCTGCATACTCCCTAAGAAGGTTTTAATCATTGGTATCTATTCTGGAACATCTCATTATAAACTCATGAATTTTAAGTGGTGGTGAAGGTAGGGGTGCATTTGCTTTTTCCATGTGCTCAGTGTTAATTTTGACGTCAAATATCAATTCAGTTTTAGTCATAGACATCGATTTACTAAAGGCAAATATACACTCCATTACAAGTGCAGTTTGCTCTAGATCAGTGATGGCGAACCTTGGCACCCCAGATGTTTTGGGACTATATTTCCCATGACGCTCATGCCCTCTGCAGAGCAGTTGAGCATCATGGGAAATTTAGTTCCAAAACATCTGGGGTGCCAAGGTTCACCATCACTACACTAGATCTAAGGAGAACTCTGAAATGAGGGGAAGCTCTGCTGATTTCTATCATCCAATCATGTGCAAGCAGAAGTGTTGTTCTTTCTTTTCCTTGCATGTGATTGAGTATTCTTTGCAAAGTGAAGCTTTACTAAGCTCTGGGGCCACTGTACAGCATATTTGCCTTTAGTAAATCAACCCCATAGTCTTTTGAACAAAATGCCATTTTAGTTTTAGTCATCTAAATAGTTTTAGTCGTATTTTAGATGACTAAAATCTCCAGTACCCACATGAACGTCTGCTTTCCTCAGAACTCCTCCTGTCTGGTAAAGCCCCAGCCCCCTGACTCTATTGGCATTAGAGTTGCCACCTCATCCCTTTAAACCAGAACACCTTTGAATTACACAGGTTCTGAGGCTAATTAAATGCAGATAAGGCACCAAGTGAGTTTAAATATCACCTTAATGAGCCACAGAACCTGTGTAATATGTGTTGGGGTTTAAATGGATGAGGTGGCAACCATATTAGCTGAGAGACACAAGGCCTCTCCCAACAAGGTAGCAGCGCTTAGCACTGTGTAAAATAACACCCTCCCCAGACTGTCCAGTTCTCTGCCCTGTGTACTCCCTTCACTCCCATTTACTTTCCCATCCCCACTTGTAGGTCACCTCCCCATCCCCAAAGTATAAAGCACATGGCCCCAGGCACTCCCTCACTCCCATTTACTTCCCCATTTCCACCTGCAGACTGGCATCAAAGCCACCAAAGTTCACAGGTTTTTCTTTGTTTTCTATATTTTAAAGTTGCACTTCTGTTTGTCAAAAAATAAATAGTTTATGAAACTTGGTTTTATTTATAAAGATGTTATATATCACAACGGCTAAATTTGTGTCTGTAGTGCATGTTCAAACCGTAATACCATAAATAACAGCAATGTTTTTAGGTTTTTACTTCTATATCTAAAGTATTTTCAAATTCTAGAGAAATGCTTAAATAATACATTACAATGCAACTAAAACTAAACCCACTAGATTTTAGTTGATTAAATAAAAATTGGAATTGATGTTCGTCAGTTTTTTGTCAAATGACTTAAATAAAAAAATGTTTTTTTTTGTTTAGCTTCCGTCACTGTAAACATGCAGCTGATAAAAACTATGACGAAATGAACACTGCATGTGACAAATCTGCATTTTCATTCATTTAGATTATGTAAACTTCAAGCAGCAGTAAAGGCAAAACTGGAATAGGAAAATCCCTTCCGAAAGAGCTCTATAGACCCAGAAGAGGATTCTTGTAAATCCTACTCTATACATACACTTTCATGGAATACTTACAATAGCAAACTTCTGAGTCATGTTTCCTTGGATATCCAGCAAATAAACCTTTCCATTGTGAGTCCCCAAGGCCAGGAACTGAAAAAAAAAAAAAAAAAGTTATTGTTACTGTTTTTTTAAACTCCCTCAAGAGTGGAAAGGATGCAGCATCTGAATCATTATTAGATGCTGGCGAGTCATATTACCATAAAATTATCTATAGACACATAATGGCTTTTTACTTAAATATTGCCTGCATGCAGGAACCAGTGCGATTACAGCGCCGGTTCCCGCATCGCTCCTTTCCCGCAGGCAGTTCACACTGCCTTCTGCGAACCGCCGCGGGTGTCATTAACTTTCTTAACCACTTGTCCACCAGGCCAATTCGGACATTTCTCTCCTATATGTAAAAATCATTTTTTTGCTAGAAAATTACATAGAACCCCCAAACATATATGTTTTTTTTGCAGAGACCCTAGAGAATACAATGGCGGTCATTGCAAGTTTTTATCTCACATGGTATTTGCGCAGCAATTTTTTAAACGCGTTTTTTTTGGGAAAAAAAAAAAAACCCAAAAAATAACAGTAAAAAGTTAGCCCAATTTTTTGCATAATGTGAAAGATGAAGTTGCGCAGAGTAAATAGATACCCAACATGTCACGCTTCAAAAAATTGCACATGCTCATGGAATGGCGCCAAACTTCGGTACTTAAAAATCCCCATAGGCGACGCTTTAACATTTTTTACTGGTTACGTGTTTTGAGTTACAGAGGTGGTCTAGGGCTAGAATTATTGCTCTCGCTCCAACGTTCGCGGCCACACCTCACGTGTGGTTTCAACACCGTTTTCATATGTGGGAGGGACTTGCGTATGTGTTCGCTTCTGCGTGCGAGCACACGGGGACAGGAGCACTTTTTATTGTTAATTTTACTTAAAATTTTCTAATTTGACACATAAAAAAAAAAAGTTTTGATCACTTTTATTCCTATTACAAGAAATGTAAACATCCCTTGTAATAGGACTATGGCATGACAGGACCTCCTTAGCGTGAGGTATAGGGTCAATAAGACCCCACAACTCAGCTCTAGGTTGGGAAGCCAAAAAAAAAAAAAAAAAATAGATCACGGGTTCCCAGCCGAGGCAGCACAGTTTTTTTTTAATGCAGAGGCCGGGCGTGATGTCATAACATCGGGCCCAGCCTCCGACGAGCAGAGACTCCAGCGACCATCTGGTCCGCTGGAAATCTCTATGATGGACATCCGGGGGACAGCAGATCCGTCGCAGAGGTGAGTCGGTAGAAGCAGCGGAGAGCAGCGGAGGGGGGGGGGGGATGTCCCCTCTCACCACCCGTAAGAACGATCTAGCGACTGACCAGCCGCTATGATTGCTCTTATGATGTAGGAAATCGCTGGCTGAAAACGCTGATATTTGAATGATGTCTCTAGCTTCAGGCATCATTCAATATACCACAATAAAACCCAGGACGTCCATGAACGCCCAGCAGTCGGCAAGTGGTTAATGGCAACCCATTTAGTTCACAGATCGCAGTGCAAACTGTGAACTCACACGGGCATTGGATCACATAGGTGAGGACACCCATGCGATCCAATTCTAGGGCAGGGAAAAACAAGTCCCTGCACTATTTTCTGTGCGAATCCAATGCGAGTTCAGCTATACAACTGTATATTTTGGCCAGGGCTGTAGTATGTTAATTATGGTACGAGTTTTCCAAAAAAAAAAAAAAACCTCATTGGGCGATCAAGGGGTTAACTGTGTTCCCCCACTATATGGGGGATAGGCTGCCTGGGATAACACACAGATCCATCTTCCTGCATAGCAGAAAGACAAGATCTCTATGATCCCGTCAGAACGGAGATATGCCTTGTTTACTTCAGCAGATCCCCGTTCTGTCTCTGCTGAGAACGATCCAAGGCAGCTGGCGGACAGAGTCGCCGGACCCACCGATTGGCCTCCCCATGCCCACAGAAAGCCGTGACCGAGCCCGACGTACACCTACTGCGATGCGTGCAGCCGAGCCAGCTTGCCGCAGTATAACTGCGGCGGCTGGTCAGCAAGTGGTTAAAGGGTACAAATCAATGCAGCTCTGTAATGATCAAATTATTAAATGTATTTTTTTTAATGCAAGCAGTGTAAAGTACATGAATGCAACCTCAATCTCTTGAAGTCTCTGTATAGCAGAGCTGGAGTGTGATAAGAAGCAGCAGCACAAGGACCCACTCACATCATCTGCAGACAAGAAACATGCTGATCAAAAGAGAAAGCAGTGACAGCAACAAGCTCAGAACTGTGCTGCTTTTCCTTTCATTGTCTATTCACAGGCTGGGTTCTGGTTGATGTGGGCTCAGAGGAAGTGGGTTGAATGAGGCTGTCTATCAGATTGAACACCTAGTAGGAGAAAACAAAACACTGCAGGGGACATCTATGAAGTGAGGCTAAATATTGCAAGTTTTATTTTCTCTTTGAATGGGCTAATTATTTTAACTTATTTTGGCTGGATCTCTGCTTTAACCTAAAGCATAGTTTAATTCCATGTTGAAAGTCAGTGCCTAATATTGTGGAATGTTATAATTTAATCTGCTAAGTCATACAATCCCATATACACAATCCTATACCCACAGTTGATCCAGTGGAAGGCAAAAAAAAAAAAAAAAAAAAACACAGCAAAGCATGATCCAATTTGCTCCAGGAGGGGAAAAAATTCCTTTCTTATCCCCGAGACTCAAACAGACATTCTCTGGATCAACTTTATCTATAAATGTTAGTATCCAGTTATGTTATGTACATTTAGCAAAAAATCCAGGCCTTTTAAAAGCAGTCTACTGAGCTGGCCAAAACCACCTCTGGAGGGAGTCTATTCCACAGCTTACTGTGAAGAAACCTTTCCGTATTTGGAGATGAAATCTTTTCCTCTAGACGTAAAGAGTGCCTCCTTGTCCTCTGTGATGACCTTAAAGTGAACACCAAGATCACTATTTGGACCACTTATATATTTGAACATGTTGATCATATCCCCCCATAATCGCCACTTGAGAGAATAAATTCAGTTCCTCTAATCTTTCCTCATAGCTGAGCTCCTCCATGCCTCTTATCAGTTTGGTTGCCCTTCTCTGCACTTTCTCCAGTTCCGATATCCTTTTTGAGAACTGGTGCCCAAAACTGAACTGCATATTCCAGGTGAGGTCTTACTAATGATTTGTACAGGGGCAAAATGATCTTTCTCTCTGGAGTCCATACCTCTCTTAATACAAGAAAGGACTTTGCTCACTTTGGAAACCGCAGCTTGGCATCGCATGCTATTATTGACCTCATGATCTACCATGCACGGAACGCATATTATAGGGTGGCTGTCCACCCACATTTTAAACCGCCACCAAAAAAAAAAAAAAAAAAAAAAAATCAAATAGAGTAGCCCAAATCTTCGAGATCTGGGCTTATTAGATTTAACTGGGATCTTGCCTGAAGAATGGTCATGTTGCCCCTGCAGTAAAACACCATGACTGTAATTGGGCAACGCCAATCAGAGAGCAATAAATTCAAGAACAGTATTACTTTCCTTTTTATTCAGTTGTAGAGAAACAAGATGTGTACTCCTAATAGATTTCTACTTTTTGACTGATTTAGGCAAGCAGCTCAAACATATTGGGGTTAGTTTCCTCAAAAGGAGCAGAGACCCAACTTTAGCAAAATGAATAATCGCTTTTAAAAATGTAATTTTCATTAAAGCTTCACCCAAAAAGGGAAGCTCTGCTTGTTTGCACAATCCCCCCCTCCCTCCACTGTCACATTTGGCTCCTTTTGGGGGGGGGCAGGTACCTGTTTTTGGTTGCTCTGGCACAGAACGTAGTGAGGAACTGAGCCGGTAGTTAAGCTCCCCTCCTTCCCCCCCAAGTCTTCTGGGACATACCACAGGTCCCAGAAAACGACAAGACCATTCAAAAGGCGCAGTGCGGATCGAGCACACATAGTAGGAAACCGGTTGGTAAGCTGCAAGGATTCACTTCCTGTTTCCTTTAGTTCAGATGCTGGGACCTGCACCGGAAGCCGATTGAAGAATCGGCTCAGATGAGGACATTGCTGGATCCAAGGGCAGGTAAGGGTGAAAGGATTCTTATACTAAAAGTCAGCAGCTACAGTATTTGTAGTTGCGAACTTTAAAATTTGGGGGAAGCCTGGAGCTCTGCTTTTACTTCGTGTATAAAGTAAGGCTTCGTGTACACTGGCAGTTCCTAACTTGCGTTATTTTGCCAAAGCTCCTAAACTCAAGTCCATAAAAGTCTATGTGTCCATAGGCTTTTAGTTTAGGAGCTTCTACATTTAGGTGAGGTTAAACCTCCCTCTCCTGAACGCAGAAGAATCGCATTCAGGATAGGAACGTTTTGACTGCCGGCCACGGGGAAACATCATGGCAAAAACGCAGCTTGTGTTTTTTCAGCATTTTGCGTTTTTCCCATGGTGGCAGTCAGGGTAGGTCAGTGTACATATAGCCATAATCTGTGCTCACTCTGTAATCATGTGCAAGGGTATTAAAATTAATATATTCGTTTGCACGTCATTGCATAATTAGAGTGAACACAACTAAAACTAAATCACTCAGTTTATGTAAATTTGAGTCCCAAGTAAATGGACTCCAGTGTATCGTTCTAGCTGTTATATTTAAATACGAAAGCCATATTCTAAGAAAAAAAAAAAAACTACAACATGTGAATGCATTACATGTCCAGTCAAAGTGCTAATTGCTATACAACAGCCTGTAAAAAAAAAAAATCTTTATTTGTAAATTCTTTAAATCTAGAAACACCTATTCCGAGCCTCACAGATTATATTTAATTCACTGGTTTCAAGCATGGTTCATTGCCATCTATAATGAAATGCTCAATTCTTCAAAACTGCTAGCAGTGTCTCAAACACATAAATAAATGACCTTTAGAAAAAGACTGCAATGCACTTATACAGTAGAAATGGAATAGCTTTTTTAGTGCAGAAATGGTTAGATATCCATTATACATAAAAAAAAAATCATCAGATATAAAACATAATTATAATCATCATAATAAAATAAAATGTGTGCAAGCTGTTCATTATCAATTCATACCTTGCATTGGCTTTTTCTCCTGCAAGGTTGCCCTTTTTTCCCCAAGAAGAAAAAAAAAGCAAAGTCCCCCGGGTAAAAAAATCAATAGTTGTTAATAAAACATCAGGTGTGCTGACATAACTAGGTATGACTATTCCAGAGCACAGGCCTGCTTGAATGCACCGGGTGCCATGACGATTATTCATCCACGGCAGACAGCCAGCCTGGTGAAAATATGATGCTCTACAGCTCAAAGAAGAGGGGTAAGTGGGTAAACACAAACATAAAAATAATGCTAATTTGAAGACAGTATTACCAGCAAAAGGAAAGCAATAATTCAAAGAGAACCTGTCTTAATATGTTTAATCTACTGTGAAGTGAAAGGATTCTAAATTCAGATGGTCTCCTGACAGCCATCAGCAGGCACACAAATATACAATATAAAATATTATAATAGTCAAGCTTTGATGTGTAAACTGCAGTCACCTATGACGAGCTATCATCTTCAACTGGACAATTTAGAATTACCTCCAGCCAATGATCAGCTTACAGAACTGATAAAAGCACATATGTAAATGATAATGAACCTGTGCCAAACCTCTGCGCATTAAGCTATTACCATATTCCTGATAAGCAGTAATAGCACTTTAAAACAGACCCCCATTCAACTCTGTAGTTCAATGCATTGTGGAGAAATTAATCTTCAAAATTCAAAACAAAGCCACTGAAATCACATCTTTGTTCTGTATTCTTTATGCAAACTGAATCTTGGTGGCCTGCCAAGTGGTTCTGAAGCAGGGGTCTCAAACTGGCAGCCCTTCAGCTGTTGCAGAACTAATAGTCCCATCATGCTGCAAGTGAGAGTCATGCTTGTAACTCTCAGCCTTGCAATTTTGCAACAGCTGAAGGGCCGGCAGTTTGAGACACCTGTTCTAAAGCTTTATGGCCCTATACACCGTCAGAAAATTATATGAAAAATACTGCTTTCAAAGCGATCGTACAATAATCTGATCGTTAGCACACAGCTTTCACGACAGTTCATGCAAAATTATCCGACGGGGCAAGCACGAAAACTTTGATATGATACCAGATTGTACTTTAGTTTAATCAGTGGTCGTCCAAAAATACAATACAAATACATATTATACATATATACATTAAATAAAGAAAGAGGGTGCTGCGCTAGCCAGTAAAATTAAATGCAATGAGGTACAATAAATAAAATATCTCTAGAGGGATATTGCACTGGAAAGAGGGGTTGCTGATATCAGAATATCATGCCGCTAATCCCATATCAATATTGGAAAGATAGAACGTATAATAAAAGTGGATGGATAAGGTGTCTGTGCAGAGACTAATGCCTCGTACACACGGTCGGATTTTTCGATGGAAAATGTCCGATCGGAGCGTGTTGTCGGAAATTCCGACCGTGTGTGGGCTCCATCGGACATTTTCCATCGGATTTTCCGACACACAAAGTTGGAGAGCAGGAGATAAAATTCCGATCGTGTGTACACAAATCCGACGGACAAAGTGCCACGCATGCTCAGAATAAATAAAGAGATGAAAGCTATTGGCCACTGCCCCGTTTATAGTCCCGACGTACATGTTTTACGTCACCGCGTTTAAAACGATCGGATTTTCCGACAACTTTGTGTGACCGTGTGTATGCAAGACAAGTTTGAGCCAACATCCGTCGGAAAAAATCCTAGGATTTTGTTGTCGGAATGTCCGAACAAAGTCAGACCGTGTGTACGGGGCATAAGTCTACTAATCCGAACCAACAAAATGCACTGGCGTGAGCTGTACACAATACATATGACTACTTATAAAATATGTGCAACCTGGCAAATAAAATGTGCAAAAAAACGCATAGAAAAGTGCGTGGTGCTAAGGATACTTCTATTCTCCAGTGCTAAAAAAAGAGAATCGCTGTGTGGTGGATCTCAAAGAAATAATAAATCTCTTGTGCTGAAAAAAATATCTTATGTGCTGAAAAAGGAATATATACTAGCGCTAGTATCTATGCAATAGATCAGATGATATTGCCGCTAAGTGATTGTCAAAAACAAGATATAACAATCAATAAAATAAAGACAAAATTGGTGTTCCAATAATCTTAAATACTCACGTGCATGTAAACACTACTAATTAGAAGAGTATATGAGTGTGCAAACTGACATAAAAATAATCAATACAAGTGTGCAAAATCGCAAAAAAAGTGCATAGTGCCAAGTGCTCTTAATAGTGTTCTACAAACTCAAACAGTGTACTCCTGTTACTGCTGGCCAATATAACACAGAGGATATCATAACATGCATCTATGCAAAAAATGAACCAAACAATGGTAATGTCCACAGTGCAACAGTGGTGATGTCTTTTAAGGGTGCAATTAACAAATTCACTGTGCTCAGGTGAGGTGTCAGGGGGTGGCAGGCAGGGTTCTTCTTCGTGCAATAACACACTTAAGTAAGCAGTGGCCCCTTACCTAGCGGTGCTAGGTACAACCGCATTAATCAGCTAGCTGGTAGTTGTGGTCTTTTACTCAGGGTCCTGGGCTGCACGGGTTCTTTCACTACTTCCACGCCTGATGGTGCTTACTGGGTAGCAAACTAGATGGCTGTGGTCTTTAAATGGTGGTCCAGGACCAGCGCGGGTCTCATCTCCACCTCCGTTCCTCACATTGGGGTGTACCAATAATAAAGGACAGGGGGGTACCGCATAGTGTAGTAGGTTTAAAAATATGAATTTATTCAAACAGATACAGGTACTCACATTATTACAGATCAGCATAAAAATCCTACGAGCGGCGAGCTTGTTAGCCACAATCAAACTGAAATGCCCATTCCGTCCCGGAATGGGAAGTGGGCTGTATAAGGCATTTACTGGCAGAAAAAAAAATGTTTTACTATCCAAAGTTAAACTTGTTAAAATGTTTTACTATCCCTTGTTAAAACAAGGGCAGAAGAGTTAAAAGATGAAAAAATTACTGAAGTTCTGCTTTAAGGCAAAAAACCTTCTGTGCTTCAGCATTCTCCTAGCCCCCCCCCCTTATACCCTGATCCAGTGATGTGCACAAAAGCGGCCCTCACTGTTGTCTCCCTCCACACTGGGCAGATTGATAGCAGCGGGAGCCACTGGCTCCCAGTGATGTCAATCAAATGCTGTGATGAAGGAGTGGAGGGCGGAGCCAAGCCGTCCGGTCTGTGTCAATCAGATGCAGACAGGGCAGCTTGGGAGTGAGCCTGCATAAGCCCTCCCATAGAAAGAGTCCTTCTATGGTATACTTACTGAAAAGTAAAACCTCAGAAGAGGATTGGGCTGCTCTGTGCAAAACTATTGCACATAGGAAGTATAACATGTTTATTATTTTAATAAAAAAATAAAAATGAAGCTTTACTGTTATTTTAAAGTGGTGTTCCACCTGGGGGAAAAATAAATTAAAAGTCAGCAGCTACAAACACTGTAGCTGCTGACTTTTAATATAAGGACACTTACCTGTCCAGGGAGCCCGCAATGTCAGCACCCCAGCCGATTTTCGGATCGGCTGTCGGATGCTGCCGCCGCCATTCTTCGTGAGGGAAACTGGCAGTGAAGCCTTTCAGCTTCACAGCCGGTTCCCAACTGGGCATGCACGAAGCGCGCTGCGCTTCCTAACTGGCCCTGCGGCAGAAGAAGGGGGCCAAACCGCAAGGGATGGCGCCGCAGCACTGTCCCCCCAGAAGTGGGGAAGGATACACTTCAAAAACAGGTACCCACCGCCCCCCACCCCCACTGAAAAGTGTCAAATGTGCACCAGAAGGGAGGGGGGGGGCGGGGCGGAGGTTCTACTTTTGGGTGGAACTCCGCTTTAAAGTCTCCAGAGTCTTGGTTGTGATCCATGAGGAACTTTGAAGATGAATTACATTACAGTAGAGTACAGAAGGAAGGACAGTGTTGACTTGTTTTAAAGCTCTTTTACCGATTGTTAAGAATATGTAAATACTTTAAAGGATAAGTTCGCTTTTTGAAAAAAAAAAAAAAAAAAAAAAAAAAAGGCACTTTTTTGGCTGGTATTTTCTGATATTTATACAGTACTGTAATTATAAGAAGTCTGATAAAGTATGCTAGACAAACCCGATCTCTTTTGCTTATCTTTCTGTCGCGTAGAGGTATAAGACAATTTGTTGGTGTGGAATTTGTCAGGAGTTGCAAGGTAAGGCAACACCGTCCACTGTATTGCAATGGGAAAGATTAATGGAAAGTCTGTGCCCCCACCAGAAGTAGGGGAGACTTGTAAATGTTATGTTACTCGTGTCTGTGGGACTGATTATGTGTATATTAACCCTTGGGTAGACAATTTGGCAGGGTGGACAGAAGCCATGGGTAGTAGTAATCCGTTTCCCCGGGAGAGTGACAATGATGAGTTCCACATGGACATGGTAAAGGGACTTTGTAGAAGGAGAAATATCACCGCTCCAGGAGTATTTGACAGACAGGAAGTAGAATTCCTCTCGGTTCGGAAGCCGTAGGTTATGGCAATTGCTAGTAGCAATAAAGAGGAATTGATTCTGGACAGCCGCACTCTTGAAAAATAGCCTTGTTTATTTGGAGAAACTCGCATCAAAATCAAAGATAACAGCAGACAAAAGAGAGCTGACGTTTCGCATTAACGTTAGTGCTTATTCATAGCTGCTATGACAAAGCATTAACGTTAGTGTGAAACATCAGCTCTCGTCTGCTGTTATCTTTGATTTTGATGTGAGTTTCTCCAAATAAACAAGGCTATTTTTCAAGAGTGTGGCTGTCCACAATCAATTCCTGTTTAAAGGGACTTTGTCTCTGAGACAAAGAAGGCTTTCCATATTATTCGGGAGATCCACAATGGGATATGACATACATGAGAAAGGGAGGAGAGAACTGGTTAACTTATGCCCCCTACTGGTATGAAAAGGACAGATAAAAAGCAGAAAAACAAAAACACAAATATAAAGGGATAAGGAAGCCCCAGGTTTACATGTCTGTGAAAAGAGGATTAAACCTACCTTTCCCAAACCATGTGCCCCGCCACCTCCACCCTACGTCCCACAATCCCAGGGGGGACCACCTAATAACTATATCCCTCATTTTCAAAAGAAAATATTGAGTTCTTAGCCACAGTGGCAGGTGCAGCCCAAAACCCACATAGAACACTGCCCCGTTAGACAGGCACCTGCAGCTGCCCAGTCGTTACCCACAGTTTCACAACCACCCACCAGTGTCTCATCCACAACGAGTGACACGCTGGCTACCGAGGATCCACAAATGGAACCCGGACACTCAAGTACAATTTCAGTGGTAGCAAGTCCTCCTGTAACCAGACAAAGGGCTGCACAACGGGATGGATCAGGGATGAACATGGAATTGCCCTTTATGACAGTGGGGGATGTTTTAGTAATGAAGCCCATTGATATTGAGGATACTAATCGTATTAAACACTGCCTAAACCCACCACATCAGCTTCCGATGCTATAAGCTACTTAAAGAAAGCGTGCACTGGCAGGAATTATACACAAAAGAGGATATAAAGCTTATTATAGACACTTTAGTCGGTACTACCTCCCCTTGGGATTGGACGAAGGTGCCCACCATAAACATCCTCGAACCCCCCCACTACGGCTGCTGCTCAACATAAGTTAAATACTGTTGATGGCCGGACGAACATGTGGACAGAAATAGAAAATGAAATGAAAAGAGCTTTCACAAATAAATCCTCACTGCCTGCGACGGTAGCCTGCAAACAAAAATCAGCAGAGTCTGTGTTGGAATTCTGGAAAAGATTTCTAGAAGTCTGGACACAGGACGCCAGGCTCAGCACTCAGGATGAGATGCACAGCCTTTTAAAAACAGACCTATCTTAGCAACCTTGGCCCTAAATATGCACTCACAGCAAGAGCAGATATCAGACTGGGTCACAAGCACCATAGCTGATTTCCATAAAAAGTTGAGAGAAAAAGATGCAGCAGGATGCTTTGACATCCCCAAGCAAACAACCGTGCAAACACATTACCAAAATAATTTCCCAGGAAATCAAAAACAAAGGAGAAACTTTTATAAAAAGAGGTTACAGAGGGGGTTATAGAGGAAGGGGACAGGGACAAAGATGGGACTTCCAACAGAAACAGCCTAAAATGGGATGTTTTAATTGGGATTGAGATCCCGGACACTGGAAGGCACCGTGCCCTTACTATGAGAAGGAATTAACAAATTTCAGGCCCCCAGCCCCCCCACAACAGAATTCACAACAACATAATGTAAAATACCCCATCACCTGGCAACAGCAACAACAAAAATGAAGCTGCCCTGAAGGTGGTATCCTCATTTCCACTCGTCTCTCACTCTTACCAAGAACAACCAATAATTTTGCTGCATGTGATCGAAAAAAAGTAATTCCTTTTCTACTCGACAGTGGAGCCACATGCAGTACAATTAGCAAAGATTTTTATAGAGGAGAGGTTACAAATCCTGAGCCTTCAATGGGAATAAATGGGATACTGACCAAAACTTTTAAAAACACCACCGCTTTCAATTATTGACCCGACTGGAGCGGGATCAGTGATTCAACATTGTTTAAGAATAATACCTGGCTGTCCGGTGAGTCTCTTGGGTAGAGATTTACTAGGAAAACTGGGAATTACAATGAAAATTACAAAACAAGGAGGATTACATGTAGAAACTGACAGAATAAACATTCTCACCCTTTTCCCTTCCATTCCCACACAGGAGAGTGAGATGGAGGAGGGAATAGAGGAGGCAGTTTGGGCAGAAAATTTACTGGATGTGAGATTTATTCCTTCTACACCTTACAAAGCCACTTTAAAACCAGGGGCCCAACCTGTATATCACAAACAATATCCAATAGCCAAATAAAAAAGATGGGTTGCAGCCTATAGTGGAGGATTTCCTAAAAAATGGGATTCTGAGAGAAAATTATCTTTCCTTATAACACACATATCAACCCAGTAAAAAAGCCAGATGGCAGCTATAGATTTGTACAGGATCTCAGGGCCATAAACAACTTAGTTGTACCAATTGCTCCAATAGTGCCTGATGTGCCATCGCTTCTCACCTCCATTCCATCCGATGTAGAGTATTTTTCGGTTATGGATGTAACACATTTTTTTCCATCCCTGTGGATGAGGAGACACAGCCAATCTTTGCTTTCTGCTTTAAAAATGACTAACATGGTGTAGAATGCCCCAGGGCTACATAGACTCCCCTGCAGTTTATTCTATTGTCCTCCAAACTACTCTAAGAATTTGGATACCTAGACATTCAGTCCTGCTACAGTATGCGGATGACCTCCTCCTCTGTAGCTCTAATCGGGTGGCCGCCCAGAAGGATGGGAGGGATCTTTTGAAATGTCTTTTTGAAAGTGGACATAAAGTGTCAAAGAAAAAGTTGCAATGGTGTCAGGAAACAGTTGAATACCTTGGTTTTGTACTCTCAAAAGGAGAAAGGAAAGTCAGTCACAAAAGAGTTGATGCTCTTGTGGGTCTGCCCCGCCCACTTACTAAGAAAGACATGCTCACCTTTCTTGGTATGATTGATTGGTTACTGCCGCCAATGGATACCTGACTGTTCCTACTATGATCATCTCCTGAGACAAGCCACGGGTACAGATAAGCCAGACTGCATAAAATGGTCATGTGCAATGCTTTTGTGCATTTGAAAAATGCAATGGTAATGGCTCCGGGTCTAGGACTCCCCGAATATGGCAAGATGTTTCATTTATTTGCCAGGGACAATTGTACAACTATGGCGGGTGTCCTCACTCAGGAGCATGGGGACAAACTGCACCTTATTGCTTTTTTCTCAAAGATGGTTCCGGTGTAGGTTCAAGGCATGCCTGCTTGTCTCAGAGCTCAAGCATCCTGTGCAATGGTGGTAGAAATGGCAACATCATTTACTCTGGGTCATACTACTCTACATACTACTCACAATTTGTCTATCCTACTAAAAAACACACACTCAGCACGTCTGCTCAGAGGTTGAGTGGCTATGAAGTAATATTACTGTCAAAACTGCAGATTAAATATGCTTCTCCCACTGCAGGACCAGCACCAATTTTAAACGCCCTTTTAGGATTAAAAGGAGAGCAGGAGGAGGTTGTGCCACAACATGATTGTATACACCAAGACATCACCCAGGTCTGATTTATCTCCCACAGCTTTACCAGATACACAATGTTTTTGTAGATGGTTCCTGTTCCAGACCAAATGATCACACACATACCATGCAGGGTATGCAGTTGTGCAACTTCCAGATGTCATACTTGAGACCAAACCTATTCCATATCAAATCAGCACAAGCTGCAGAACCGATTGCACTCACTAGAGCATGCCAGTTTTTTGAAGGTCAAGGTGTAAATATTTACACGGACTCAAAATACGGGTATGGAGTGGTACATGACTTTGGTGTCATATGGAGTAGGCGGGGCTTCATAGCAGCAGATGGTAAGAACATTTCACACTCTTCCCTGGTAAGCTCCTTACTGAAAGCCATTCAATTACCTAGAAAATTGGCCATAGTACACTGCAGAGCACACACAGGCCAACAGACATAGCCAGAGGGAACGCTCTAGCTGATACAGCCGCTAAGCAAGCGGCTACCTCACAAACTGCACTAGTCCAAAATGCCCATGATGAGCCCAGAAATGCCCCCCCTTGACCAAATTCTCTCAGATCTACAGGGTTTCACTGAGGAAAGTGACCTGGGACAGGGTAGGAGTGCAGAAAGATCCAAAAACTGGACTTCTCTGCAAAGAGGGGGAAACCGTGTATACCAGCAGCTAGTGCATCACTTTTTATTTCCCAATATAACGGAATAGGACACAGAGGTTGGAAAATCACATGTGAACTATTGGAAAAAAGATTTTTATATCACAGAGCCTCCTTGGTTGACCAAAGATTTTGTAGCCAGATGCGTCACATGTATCAGGAACAATCCAAACAACCCACACAAAGCAAAACATGAACACCTGATATATCCAGCAACTCCTTTCACACATCTGCAGATTGACTTTACACACTTGCCCAAATTGGGTAAAAGACAGGAATATCTTTTGGTAATTGTAGACATGTTTTCAAGATGGGTCGAACTTTGTGACCACAAAGGAAGATGCACAAACAGTAGTGAGAATCCTCACTCAGAAAATTATTCCTCGATGGGGATGCCCACTTCAAATAAACTCAGACAATGGCCCTGCATTTATATCAAAAGTCTGCCAGGATCTGGTAAAAAAACTCTCATCACCCTCACAGTTCAGGCATAATAGAAAGAATGAACAGAACCCTAAAAAGACAAAATCAGAAAGGCCACAGGAGGAACCTGTCCAATTGGAAAAAGATTCTCCCAGCTGTCCTGGCCGAAATAAGGAGGATTCCTTCTAAAAACAACAGGATACTCACCTTTTGAAGTTCTGATGGGTGGACCTTTCCCCACCCCTTGGGCCAGGACACCCCTGATGGTAGAAAAGGGAGACCTAGATTTGATACAGGAAGATTACGTTAGGAAGTTGATTGAAACATTGGATACAGTCGAAAAATGTTGCTCGCACCTCTTTTTCCACAGGTTGCTACACATCCCTTTAAGGTGGGACACACCGTGGTGGTCCAACAGCTGAACCGAAATAAGAAGCAAGAGTACCCCTTTGGACCTCCCACAACGGTGATCACAGTGACCACAACAGCCATACTATTGGACAACTGCCAATCCTGGTTCCATGCCAGTCGGGTAAGAAAGGTCAACCAGGACCTTAGGAAGCAAAACAAAGACCGGCAAAGACGAAGGCAAAGCAAAGACAAAGTACAGAGAGGTGAAGCAGGTGCTATAAGTCCTCGAACAGCGAGCAAAATAGATGGTCAAGTCTCTGAAAAATATGACCTTGCTTATTTCACCACAGACTTCTGGGCAAGGCATTCTGCCTTCTGATCCTGATTGCTCTGATAGTGTTCCTACCCACATGGATCATCACTAAAGATTTAAGTATAGTCAAGGGTATTTGTGGAGGAACACAAAAGCACACAAATTTCTCTGATACACGTAGGGATAAAAGAGATTTGAGAGTGCTGTTGCTTAAGTTCACATATGCTTATGCTCAAAAGTCTGGGTATAAGGAATGTTGGATATGTAGCAAATTACATCCTAGCACAGCCAGAATCCCTCTTGTGACTGTACCTTTAAATATTTCCTCCTTCAATGAAACTCCTTCTGTCTCTCTAACCAACATATCTACTCTGTATATAAACAACACTGTTACCTTTCCAATAGCGGGTAGAAGTAATTCCCCCGATTGGTGTTTAAATTTAGGGCATGAGACACAGACTAATCCCTCCACCTGCAGCAGGTCAATATTTAACATCTCCATGTGTGAATCCAAAGGCTCTGCCTGCTCACTGTTTCAAGTATCTGACCCAGAACTGAACCATACTTTGCATAGCTTTTCCTCCCTCCCTGATAATGTAAGTGATATATTACACCAATTTGCGATCGCAGCACAGGACAAGTACACTCACGAGATTGTCGCTGAGAAACCCTTTGCACTGGGACAGAGCGTATACGTATGTTGTGGAAAAGTGTGTTAACACTGGGTGCCCCTCCATGTTAAGGGATGGTGTTACCTTGCGTCCTTAGTACCCGTCATTGGAGTGGTAGGGGATGATAAAGGGAGACATCCCCTAGAGGCCAGTACACACCCTAGGTAACCCCTCAAACACTGCAGTAAAAGAACTGTTCTTTGAGAAGGACATGGCCTGGGCTTGGTGCCCCTCATGGACAGGATGGGGTATAGATATGATGAAAAGGTTGAATAATTACTCAAGTATATTGGATGAGATAATGGATAGGAATTCAGATGACATTGCTATTTTAAACATAGAAACTAGGGCAATTAGAAAACAGCAAGAACTACATGAGTTGGTTCTAGAAAGCATGAGTGCAGCTCTCACAGGTTTATGTGAAATGACTGAGGACTACAAGTGCCGCACTTGGATCCATAACAAAAGTGTCGAAGTGCCTGACTACTATGATATTATTGCACAACATCGAAAAGTAGGCCAGCTCCAGCAGGAAGCTAGGGATATTGCTAAAACATGGAGCCCATTTGACAGTTCGGTATTTGGGCTTGGAGGTATCTTTTCATGGTTGAAAGACATTGTCCTTATTGTTATGACATTTATCCTTGCCCTGATTATTTACCTCTGTTTTAAGTGTTGCATTTGCATAATTGCACGCAATCAATCTCCTGATGATAAAGTTCTGGCATATATGAGATACATGAAGAATCATCAGGCCATCTATGCCCCAACTCAGGGAAAATATCCAAACACAACATAGAATAGAGAGATAATCTTATATGATCTAAGAGGGGTTTGAAGGAATATTAAGCTTTGCCCGCATCCATTTTGTATATATCTGTCCTCCTTATCTGTCCTCTATTTCATTAATAGCTATGCACACGTACTACTCTGTTAGCTAGTTTCACTTTCCCCGAAACAATGTGATTTCTCGTAAATGTAACCCCCTGTATTTGCGAAGTTTCGTTTTTAGTCACAAGATCTGTTATCTTTCCCTTGTATTCTGGGAAGTGCCTATATATATTTCACACAGAAAGATTAAACATCAGATCACTGAGAAACTATACCTTGTGTGCGTGTCTAAGTTTCTTAAGGTTGGTCTCCAGGAATCCTGCCGGGTTTGAAGGACACTTTATGCAGATGTATCTAGGGTTTCTCAGAGATTAGCTATCATACCAGGCAAATGATAGCAAATAATCATAATTTAGTTTACAGCAGTGAAAATGGTGAAGGATTGTTATTAGTTACTATAGGTTATCACACTAGATATACGGCTTGTCAGTCAGTAATGTGCAAACCATCTATATCTAAGTATACCGTGCCTTGAAAAAGTATTCATACCCCTTGAAATGTTGCACATTTTGCAGTGTTACAACTAAAAAATTAAATGTATTTTATTGGGATTTTATGTGACTAACACAAAGTGGCACATAATTGTGAAGTGAAAGGAAAATGATATTCAATTTTTTTACAAATAAATATTTGAAAAAAGGGTGGCGTGCATTTGTATTCAGCCCCTGAGTCAATACTTTGTAGAACCACCTTTCACTGCAATTACAATTGCAAGTCTTTTTGGGGGATGTCTCTACCAGCTTTTCACATCTAGGAGAGTGACATTTTTGCCCATTCTTCTTTGCAAAATAGCTCAAGCTCTGTCAGATTGAATAGAGAATGTCTGAACAGCAATTTTAAAGGTCTTGCCATAGATTCTCAATTGTATTTAGGTCTGGACTTTGACTGTGCCATTCTAAACACATGAATATGCTTTGATCTAAACCATACCATTGTAGCTCTGACTGTATGTTTAGGGTCGTTGTCCTGCCGGAAGGTGAACCTCTGCCCCAGTCGCAAGTCTTTTGCAGACTCTAAACAGGTTTTCTTTTAAGCTTGCCCTGTATTTGACTCCATCCATCTTCCCATCAACTCTGACCAGCTTCCTTGTCCATGCTGAAGAAAAGCATCTCCACAACATGATGCTGCCACCACCACCATGTTTCCACCACATATAGCGTTTCTCTTTTAGACCAAAAAGTTCAATTTTGGTCTCATCTAACCAGAGCACCTTCTTCCACGTTTGCTGTGTCCCCCACATGGTTTCTCTCAAACTCCAAAATGGGACTTTTTATGGCTTTCTTTCAACAATGGCTTTCTTCTTGCCACTCTTCCATAAAGACCCGATTTGTGGAGTGCACGACTAATATGGGTGCTAAAATTAATCGTTGCATCACGATTCGGGTGTCCCCGATGCATAAGGACTGGAAAAATCGATTGCGGGTGACATCATCCCGACTTGCCCCGCCCCTCCCGGGAAAGCGATCGGAGCGTATTTTTAAAGTTATTTTTTTTAATAAATAGTGTTACAATGAATGATCTGCCCCGCTGTAAGTGCTTTTTAAAAAAATATGTCACTTCATACCGAATGTCACAGTAGTACAATACATCCCGCTCATGTGACTCCCGGCCCGTCCTGCCTCTCTCCGCTCTCCTCTCATGTTTCCTGATTCCTGACGTCAGCGGGGAATTCTCAGCCCCGCCAGCTGACTATAGCCATCATATCAGAAGAGAGGCGTGTTGTAGTATAGTATTGTACTACTGTGAAATTCGGTATGAAGTGACATTTTTTTAAAAAGCACATACAGCGAGACACATCATTCATTGTAACACGGCATTTATTAAGTAATTTTAACAGTAAGTAGAGTACAAATGTGTTTGTACACTTACACCTCACGCTCTGTGCTGACAGGTCCCTGGGCTTACCTTTGCACATTCCACTGTTAACTCCTAGTGTGCTGGAAGGTATGCCAAGGAACTGTCAGCACCAGTGGTGGCCCGTGCATTGTGGGGGGGGGGGATGGTTAGTGAAGTGATGGCTGCATTTGATTGGGGAGGTTCAGTATTTTTCAGTTTGTTTGCGCCCCCCCAAAAATTGAGCACCAGCTGCCACTGGTCAGCACAGAGACAGTACAGGGAACTTCACAGGGCTGTTTGTCAGCTGTGGATTGTAATCCCTACTGACCTCCCAGCAGTAGTGTGTGTGAATGCCTGTACCCTGTAGTGCACTTTAAGGGAGTGAGGTTATTTTTAATTTGAAGCGGGAGTTCCAGTCAATTTTTTGTTTATTAAAAGTCAGCAGCTACAAAAAAAGTGCATCTTCTGACTTTTAATAAAAAGACACTCACCTGTCCCACAATCCAGCGATGTGGCCACCCAAACCCTCCATTCTCTCCCCCCGCCTGTCCACAGCGCTGGTAATACTACTGTGGACATCCGGCTGTTACAGCTTGCAGCTTCACAGCCGGGTGAGCATATCTCACTGCGCTGTCCTGAATAGCCGGGCAATCTTTTGGGAACTGTGATGTGTCCTAGAAGATTGTAGGGTGGAAGGGCCGCCCAGGCGGCCCAAGCGGAAGCTCGTCCGCAATCGTGATGCATTGCGGATTTGAATCGTTGACCAGATAATCGTAATTGAATCATGAGACCAGTGAAGATGCGCACCCCCTAACGACTAATAGTTGTCCTCTGGACAGACTCTCACACCTAAGCTGTGGATCTTTGCAGCTCATCCAGAGTTATCATGGGCCTGTCGGCTGCTTTTCTGATCAATGCTCTCCTAGCCCAGCCTGTCAGTTTCCGAGAACAGCCATGTATTGGTAGGTTTGCAGTTGTGCCATACTCAATCCATCAACCGAAAATGGAAAGAACAGTGCTCCGTGAGGTTTAAAGCTTTGGATATCTTTTTATAACCTAACTCCGCTTTAAACTTCTCCACAACTTTATCCCTGACCTGTCTAGTGTGTTACTTGGCCTTCATGATGCTGCTTGTTCACTAACCTAAACCTCTGAGGGCTTCACAGAATAACTGCATTTATACTGAGATTAAATTGCACACATGTGGACTCTATTTACTAATTAGGTGACTTCTGAAGGCAATTGGTTCCACTAGATTTTAGTTAGTTAGGGTATTGGAGTAAAAGGGAGCTGAATACAATTGCACGCCACACTTCAGATATTTGTAAAAAGTTTTGAAAACCATTTATCATTTTCCTTTCACAATTATGTGCCACTTTGTGTTGGTCTCTCACATAAAATACATTTAGGTTTTTGGTTGTAACCTGACAAAATGCAGAAAATTTCAAGGGGGTATGAATACGAGATCTCTCTCTCTCTAGATCTATATCTGTATCTGTATATCATTGCAGCCACCTTCCTGTTCTTTCAATATTGAAGCACACATCAACATGCCACAGAAACAGTCAATGATCTGAAGGCATTTTCTGCAACAGGGCAATCAACCCAATAACTGGTTTACAAGCCTCTTCAAAGTTGATATTTAGGCAATAATGTTAAAAAAAAAAATGCAATTATGCATAATAAAAAAAAAACAAACATTTTCAAATGCAACTAGAACCAGAAACCGAACCCATATTTGTCATAACATCAGCCTCTTTTAAATTCCATATATAAAAAGGCGAAAAAGGGGAGGGTAGTATGAGGAGCCGACAGTGAAGAGGAAGGGAAAGCAAAGCAAACAGGTTGTACCACTGCCCAATCAGTAGTATTGTGGGGGTCTAAAGCTGTGCTGCTGCTACAGGGGACATGAAAATCCTGCTGTCTGGCAGGGTTGCCTGGATCACATGAAATTACTAATCTAAGGTAAACAGATCCTGTGTATGCATTTCAGATGTATTTTAAGCTATTTGCGTAAAGTTCACTTTTAATATTTTTATCAAGGAGGTACTTCAACTTCCTATACCTAGATTGACCATCAAGATAGATTAGGCAATTTAGGCTTGAGCTGCAGAACATATCTGGTGTATGAAGGAAAATGTGACGCACACACCCATTCATCTTTTAAACATGTACATACATGAGACTAATGAAAGCTGATTTCTAATTGGCTGATACAAGTCA
Source organism: Aquarana catesbeiana (assembly GCF_042186555.1). Taxonomy (NCBI): domain Eukaryota; kingdom Metazoa; phylum Chordata; class Amphibia; order Anura; family Ranidae; genus Aquarana; species Aquarana catesbeiana. The sequence continues at coordinate 202,607,106 of NC_133328.1, read as the reverse complement.
TGGATCACAAAAGATGTTTGCACCTGGTTTTGAAGGGTTACACAGTCACTTATGGAGTGCACCAATGCAATACAGCATTGAGGTCTTAGGTCTAAATCCTTGTATCATCCTTTACATTTCAAACATAACACCACTAGTGACCCAGTGCGAGTACTAGAAAATGAAAGCATGTACTGTATAAACAGTGAGAAAATTAAAATAAAGATGTTATGGTAAATGCTATGTTATGTGCCTGTACTAAAGCATTTTACAACAATGGAAGGATGCTGAAAAATTTAGCGTGTATAGCAGAGAGAAGTGTAGCAGGACTTTTTGCCGTTGGCAAAATTCAGTTTACATCTACAAAGTGTAATGCATTGCCTAGTATTCCATTAACATTGTTGCTATTTATTAAATATAAGCTTCCATTTATATTACAAACTGATGTACTACGCACAAGGTGCACTTAACTAGTATAGATAAAAAAATCCTCTTAAAATAAAATTGGTCATGTACAATTTAAATCTGCTAATACATTCCATGTGCATTAGAAAAAAAGCGTGCAAAGTCTTATAGTTGGTTTTCTGCAAAAAGCAGTCACAATTTGACTGGAAAAGCCTGTCCCCGGCCAGCATGCTGCAGAGGAGAACCCTTGATCCCTGCGTGTAAACAGCCGCCTCTCTGCGGAGCCCTGACACACACACCCCCTGCTGAGTCCAAGCTAGTACTCTCTAACCATCATGGAGCATGAGCTTTGCTGATTATAGAGCTATAAAGTTTGACTCAGTAGAGGACTTGGACCTCTGCAGAGAGGGTCCTGCTTCCAGGCAGAGAGAGGGGTACTAACTTGTAGCATTCTGACAGAGGACTGGCTTTTCTACTTTTTGTGTGGCTGATTTCGAAAGAAATCCAACACTTTTTTTTTTTTGCATCAAAAGGGATATGTACAGAATACCAGTGCAGAGCTGTATGAGCATGTTATTATTCTAAATCTTTTTTTATTTGTTAGTAATGCTTTTATGTTTGCTCAGTCTCTGTGTTCAATATTTAAAATCATATATTAATTTCCATATTGGATTTTAGTGATTTCTAGCCTACTCCTATTACTCTGAACAATTTTGAAGTTTGCAAACTTTGAAAACTGTGAAGAAACCCATGTTTACTTCTTTGAATTCTGTGACACATATTCACTATAAACTGTGAGTGGGCACTGCTGTGTCACACATTTCACAACCTGCCTGCCGAACATCAGAGGTGCTGAGAGGAGGAGTTTCAGGAGGCAGAGTCAGTACAGGAATTGCCGTTTACAGGTAGCAAGGTACCATGGGATATGTAGTCCTTAGAAATCAAAAGTAAAAACAGCAGAAGGGAAGCTGCAAAGCACACAGGGAGTACAGAACATTAAGGAAAGATGTCCAGCAGACAGGCAGCACTCACAACATGAAATATTTGTTTAGAATGCTGAGGTTATAGAATTGAAGTGAGTGCTGTGGCCATTAGACTCCTTTAAATCATTGCATAAGTATCCTGTACTTATAAAAATCTGGCCCCACTTTCAAAAGAACCTGTTTCTATTATAAAGGATAACAGTAATGGTCTTTATATGGTACTATACACTTATGGTGTTTTCTTTGTTGAATTCAAAGTGTCATTAAAATCTATATATAAAAAAAAAAAAAAAAAAAAAAAAAAAAAAACCCTCACATGCTATTCCTACTCACCCAGTCACTGTGAAATTCGTTTTCTGTATTCTGCAATAAAACCTGGTTGATCCTGCTGTTCTCTAGCTCTCCATTGCAGTTGGGGATTTCGCAGAACAGTGTTGGCAGCTAGTGTATTTTCTACCCATCACATCTGAGTATGTGACTATATATATATATATATATATATATATATATATATATATATATATATATATATATTATATATATTATATATATATATATATATATATATATATATATATATATATATATATATATATATATATATATATATATATATATATATATATATATATATATATAGTGACACATGTGGGCATATACACAGCAGTAAATGACAGCCCACTCCCTCCCTCCTCCATGCCCACTAACCAGCTAAACATGATCTTGATTGATGTAGGCTTCACCTCCTTGTTATTCAAAGACACAGGCTGGACAGCCTGTGACTGGCAGAAATCCACCCACACAATAATATTGCCAAAAAGTATAACCATTTCATATCAAATATATATTTGTATGACAATTTATAGATATGCATCATTTATTTTTATCTCATTATTTACGGTGGATATAAAAAGTCTACACCCCCCGTTAAAATGTCAGGTTTCTGTGATGTAAAAAAAAAGAGAATGATAAATCATTTCAGAAATGTTTCCATCTTTAAATGTGACCTATAAACTGTACAACTCAATTAAAAAATAAACTGAAATCTTTTAGGGGGGTTGCATAAGTGTGCACACCCTCTTATACCTGGGGATGTAGATGTGTTCAGCATTAAGCAATCACGTTCAAACTCATGTTAAATAGGAGTCAGTACACATCTGCCATCATTTAAAGTGCCTCTGATTAAGCCCAAATAAAGTTCAGCTGTTCTAGTAGGTCTTTCCTGACATTTTCTTAGTCGTATCCTACAGCAAAAGCCATAGTCTGCAGAGAGCTTCCAAAGCATCAGAGGGATCTCACTGCTAAAAAGGTATCTGTCATGGACGTGCTGCGCATAGCGCTGCAACTGATCACAGGTGCACAGACTCACTGAGACATCCAGCGGTGAACAGACTTGTGCCAATGTGCGTGCGCAGATCGCAGAGATCGTGCACACAGCGACGATTCCTTGGCGCCCAATGACCTTTAAAAGGGGCTTCTGTTGTATGGATCCTTGCTGTTTGATCTGCAGCTTTCCCTGTGAGCTGATCCTGAACCCGCATCTGATCCAGTACTTACCGGCTTCCTGACCTCACTGCTGTCTCCAGTCCTGACCTTTGGCTTGCCTTAACCCTGCTCTATTTGTTTGCCTGACCTACTGTTACCAATCCTGCCTGAACTTTCACCATTCTCTGCCTGCCAATTCTGCCTGACTAATCCGCTGTTTATGACCTGGCTAGTTTGACCTTGCTCCTGCCTGCTGTCCTGTATCTGTGTGCATCTGCATCCCCTCAGCGCATCTGCATCCACAGCAATCAAGTCTGTTCCGGTCTCTGTCAGCTGACATCTCCAGCCAAGTGAACCCTGCAGGCACTCATACCTCACTGTGCTCCGATGATCACTGTCCCCACTCCAGTGATCCTGGAACCAGGGCTGTACGAGAGGTCTCCCTCTGCACGTCAAACTCACCTCCAAGGTACGTGTCAGTATCAGTCAGGAGAAGGGTACAAAAGGATTTCCAAGGCATTATATACACCATGGAACACAGTAAAGACAGTCATCATCAAGTGGAGAAAATATGGCACAACACTGACATTACCAATATATAGAAAAATATTAAAGTCGTATAGAATAAAAAAGGAGCATATACAGCATACTGTTGGCCAAGAAAATATTGACCAATTATAGTAGCGGGTCAAGTCTTCCCTACTAGTTTAACCAAGACGTTGGCTTCATCATGGGAATAGGACTTGACCAAAACAGTTGTAGCTCTATAGAAAGAAAACATTTATTTAGAAAAAACACAATCAATAAACACGAATATAAAGTCAAACATGGTGAGCATTACTTTATAGTTGGGCGGTGTGGTACTTGTAGTCCAATCCCCCTCCCCCCAATCCACCAACCACCCTCCCCACACCATAAGGTGGGAATATAAATCCCCACACCCCAAAACATTCACCCAACCCTAATAACCCAATAGGGCAGGGTCAACGAGGTCCAAATCCCAAGGGCGGCAAACCCACACTACCGCAGTGTGGCTGCAGAGAGCAAAAGGAAGACCAATAAAAACTAAAACAAAAAAGAGAAAAATAGGAACAAATGGCTCAAATAGAGCTCATGTCTATATCATAAATAGGGCTAAAAAGGCCTCAATACATACCTAAAAAAAACGTAAAGAAAAATTTGAAGAAAGGGGCGCTGCAATGACCAGCAATATATGATCGATCCAGAGAAGATGATCAAACTGAAATATTGAGATGGAGTGACTAAATGACAGCAAAATAAAGTAATTATACTGACACAATCATGAATGAAGTAAACTCAGTCCTACTTTAAAAAACTCACTTCATGCCAACTATCAGCTTACCCTTGAAAAGATGTATTAAAATCCAGGGCAGCGAAATGCTGTTTAAATGAACACTGAAAAGTGAAGAGGAGCGTCACCTGAATCGACCAACAAGCACCATCCAAGTATTACAGCATGGAAAAGCTGGACAAAAAAAAAAAAAAATGGAAAAAAGAAAGAGAAAAAAAAAAAAAAGCATTGCGATCAAAACACATCCCAGCGGTGTAATGGTAAGGGCCAATAGAGAAAAAAAAAAAAAAAACTCATCCTGGACAAAACCTGCGATGGAGAGGTCCAAAGTGACAGCGCCCCTTGAGGCCAGCAAATTGAAGCTGGCAGGGTCTGCCTATATAGCCCCCCACCTGGTTGGCGTGTGACGTCACCAACTGGGAGCAGACAAATTGCGGCCACCGCGCCTGCGCAGCATCAACATCCAGTGGCCTACAATGCCCAGAATGCCAGGTACAAAGTCAGCTACGTGACACGGCTCAAGCCGTGCGGTGCAGACAGACGTAGGCGAATCAGCATTTACATTTCTGTGTGGTTTGAGCAGTGATTGTCATGGCAGACTTTTTTAGCGAGGCTTGGGAGGGGCTTATGACAAAAATCCGATCATCCCAAAATGAGGCCAATATTTCTGATGCTGATCTTGACCAAGCGTTCATGAGACTACGTCTCTTGGAAAAGAAAGTTAGGATCTATTGGCATAACTCATATTTTGAAAAATATTCAGAAAACTATTGTTCCCTGGAGTCTGAGGATCCAAATATTTCCCAATGTCAGGAAAATGCTTAAAACAATCTTGGGAGCACAATCTTCAACCGTGCTCCTTCCAAATGATTTCCATCCTATGTAAAAAAATATGAATCTGAGCTTGATCAACTTGACATTCAAATAGCTGGTACCAGGATCATGTCCTCAATGTGACCTCCCCGAGATTCACCAAGCAAGAGAAAGAACTGCGGGTGCATCTCGAGGAATACACTGGGTACATACGGTGAGTGTCATCAACACTAAAGAGGACAAACTACTTCGGGACAAGTCCGCCCATGAAAAAAGCTATGCATATAGATGGAATCAAACTTCTCATAACAAACCTTTTGTAAAACTGCTAACTTTTAATTCACCTAAAGCAGATAATGATATACCTAATGCTACTTCTGTTTCTTTTTCACCTAGTACTTCTACGACTTATCGGGACCTTTCCCAGGACAGGATACCTTAAAAAAAAAAAAAAAAAAAAAAAAAAGGGAGATCATACCACTACTTCCTACTCCAGCATAGTCCATTTTTAGACTTAGAAGAAACTGTACTTTAGATGCAGACTTTCATCTCGTCACCAAAGATCTATATCATAGACTACACCAAAGAGGATATAGTCGATTCCCTCTTAAAAAGGGCATTTAACAAAATAGTCAAACTGAACAGATGAGACCTTATCCATTCTAAAAAAACCTCCTAAGATTAAATATTCGGTTTGTATCACTACTCAGATGAGAGGCATCCTTACCAGATTTTGGCCTCTATTAACCGCAGACAGTACAATCAAGAAATATATAAAATCTTATCCTGAGATCACATATCGACGGGCTCTATGAAGGATCGTTTGGTAACTAGTCACCATATGCGCAGAAATGTAGACAACTCCATAGCCACTGGCACATTCCCTTGCGGGCAATGTGATATCTGCTCTTTCATTTCCAACTCCAGAGATATTATTCGCCCCAATGGTCAAACTTACACAGTCAAACATAAATTTACGTGTAAAACTGTTGGGAGTGGTTTACTTGGCTACTTGCCAATGCAGATGTTTTTACATCGGTAAGACAAAACGTCTGCTTTTCAAGTGGATCAAGGATCATATTATGCCATTGTATAAACGATTAACGATCACCGCTCTCAACAGACACATCGAATGTCAACATGATGATTTTGACTGTGATGTTGTTCGTTTTGCCTCATTGGAGCATGTACCTTTACATGCTCGAGGCGGTGGAATCGATGTTACTTTGCTACAGTTGGAAACCAAATGGATACACAGTCTAGATGCCATTAAATACCCGGGTTTAAACAAATACATTTGTTTTAAATCCTTTTTGCAATTGTGATTTAGTACACTTGATATTTTATTTTTTATTTTCAAGTCTGATGTACGTATTGGCAGACCCCAACCTATCTGACTGTGCCTCCATCTGGTTTGATTTTGGTTAAGGTTTTTCGGTCTCCTTCTCCCCTTTTTCCCTCCCCCTATTCTGTATCTGAATAAATAATATATATATATATATATATATATATATATATATATATATATATATATATATATATATATATATATATATAAAATATTATATATATATATATATATATATATATATATATATATATATATATATATATATATATATATATATATATATATATATATATATATATATATACACACACACACACACACACACACACACACACACACACTGCGTAATACTCGGACGATTTGGTATGTGAAAGTAGTGTCATGTTTACAGGAGCGCTGCATGGCTTTCTATAGTCCAGTCCCTCTCCCTCGGTCCTTCCCCTCCATTTCCTTTTTCCCCCTTTTCCCACCTTTCCCCCCCCCCATCTGCTATGTTCCCCATTCAGTTGTGGGGGTTCCTCCTAGGGGTAGCGATCCAATCACAGCCCGTGGCTGTATGGACACCCAAGGGTAGACTCATTTGACACAAGGCCGCCCCTCGGCATCCCCTCACCTCGTATCCCCTCCTTAATCATCTGCCTCTTTTTTACATCCTCCCATATAAGTCGAATGGACTCCTACTGTCCATCCTATTGGAGGGCCCTCTGGCTGATTCGCCTACGTCTGTCTGCGCCTCACGGCTGGAACCGTGTCACGTAGCCAACGTTGCGCCCGGTATTCTGGGCATTGTAGGCCGCCGGATGTTGATGCTGCGCAGGCGTGGTGGCCGCAATTTGTCCGCTCCCGGTTGGTGACGTCACACGCCAACCGGGTGGGGGGCTATAAAGGCAGACCCTGCCAGCCTCAATTTGCTGGCTTCAAGGGGCGCTGTCTCTACAACTGACATTACCAAGAACTAGACGTCCCTCCAAAATTGATGAAGACGAGACGAACTGGTCAGGGAGGCTGCCAAGAGGCCTAAAGCAACATTAAGGGAGCTGCAGGAATATCTGGCAAGTACTGGCTGTGTGGTACATGTAACAATCTCCAGTATTCTTCATATGTCTGGGCTATGGGGGGGGGGGTAAGAGTGGCCAAACGGAAGCCTTTTCTTACGAAGAAAAACAGCCAAGCCTGGCTACATTTTGCAAAAACCCATCTGAAGTTTCCCAAAGGCATGTCGGAAAATGTGTTATGGTCTGATGAAACAAAGTTTGAACTTTTTGGCCATAATTCCAAAAGATATGTTTGGTGCAAAAACACTGCACGTCACCAAAAGAACACCATACCCACAATGAAGCATGGTGGTGGCAGCATCATGCTTTGGGTCCGTTTTTCCTTTAGCTGGAGCAGGGGTCTTAGTCAAGGTAGAGGGAATTATGAACAGTTCTAAATAACAGTCAATACTGGCACAAAACCTACAAGCTTCTGCTGGAAAACTAAACAAAGAGGAACTTCATCTTTCAGCATGACAACGACCCAAAGCATACATCCAAATCAACAAAGGAATGGCTTCACCAGAAAAAGATTCAAGTTTTGGAATGGCCCAGCCAGAGTCCAGACCTGAATCCAATTGAAAATCTGTGGGGTGATCTGAAAAGGGCTGTGCACAGGAGATGCCCTCGCAATCTGACATATTTGGAGTGTTTTTGCAAAGAGTGGGCAAATATTGCCAAGATGTGCCATGCTGATAGACCCATACCCAAAAAGACTGAGTGCTGTAATAAAATCAAAAGGTGCTTCAACAAAGTATTAGTTTAAGGGTGTGAACACTTATGCAACCATATTTTATTTTTTTCAATTTTACTTCCTTCAACCTAAAAGATTTCAGTTTGTTGTTTTTTATAGGTCACATTAAAAAGGTGGAAAAAGTTCTCAAATGATTTATCATGGTTTCTTTTTTTACATCACAGAAACCTGACATTTTAACAGGGGTGTGTACACTTTATATCCACTGTATATTTTATTCCAAAGGATTTTTTTGTTTGTTTGTTTTTTTGAACATGTGACCAGGAGCAGAGGACTAGAAGCTCCTCCTGCAATGGTTTCTCTACAGACAGGCTGGGAAACAGCTGGGACACGTGACCACTGTATATTGATTAGGAAAAAAGATATTGACTGGGAGCGATTCTTTAATTATTAGCAGATGCACTTACATTGTTCTAATGAGGAAAATGCAGGGTCTGCAACCCTCTAGAATTGATTAACCCTTTGACAGTATCTGATCAAAAATGAATTTTTGTTGCAGAGGATGTCTAACATTTGACTTGTATCTGCGTGCAGACTTTTGGGAAAATCAGTAAGGTATTCCTTATACCTCCAGGTTGCTATATTGGATCAGATTTTACAGAAACCGTGCTACAGGTTGAAAAAATAAGGTATTTTTTAATAACATTCAACTACAATATGGCTTGCATAGCAATTGTATATGCTGTTATATTTTTTGCTTTTTTACCTACGAAAGTTTAGTTACCCTGTAACTCAAAGTGATTCACAAATCAAAATCACAGCCAACAGAGGGCACAAAGTGGTTCCAGCTAAATCCAACTGGAAACTAAGTAAGGAATCAATTTGTTGGTCAGTGGAACCTTGAAAGGTTATAACAGCATCAACCCATTTGCTGTATGTCTATGGTGGGAAAAGACCACTGAGCAGTATATTTCCATCAAATAGGACAAGCTCCAACATTTTCTCCGAAAGGGCCCAGGATGCTACACTGTGTTCCCAGTCCCCACAGAGGAGCTCCAAAAGACTCTAGGGATGAAATATACAGATCCTCTAAATGCAGGGTAGCACTTACCACATTAACTAGGTTAGAAACAATCCCTGTATCTGCAGTTGGTACAAAAACAGCCTAAGGGTAGACTGGGAGGACTTCAAATCCGGGATGGTAACGGGAATCTGCAGAGGATGGTGCAGGATCATGCTTTATCAACTTGCAGAGGTTATGATAGTTGGGTTCAGACAGATAAAACATCTAACGTGGACAATGAGGTGGCATCTACCTTGCCTTATAGAGCTGAAAAGATTCAGATGAGGACAACCCCATTATAATATAATATGAGACTCAGGTTCTAGATTATAGGCACTGGTTCCTTCTAGAGATACTATGTAAATGCCCCCAGAACCACTAGGATAATATGGGCCGAGGCCACCTTTACAGCGAGGCTGCACTCTGTCTTTGAGAAAACATTTTGTACCTTGTAGTGGAGAACAGCTAGGTATAATTGAGGCAGATCCTCCCATACTCAAACCCTAGAACCTGGTGCTAATAAAGGTCAAAGGCAGCCTGGACATTACCAAGTCACTGTAGGTGGGTAGTGTAAGGATAGCGGAGACCAGATCTACGTTGTGCTTGAGGAGCAGCAGTGAGATGGTGCTTCCTCTAGGCCGAATGGCAGAAGAGGGAGCACGGAGTGCACTTCAACTAGCATATGACATCAGCACTCAGTTCCCTCTGCTTTAACTGTTACTGTAGCAGTTGCAGAATTTTGAAAATGGTATTAACCAAAACATTCTTGCTCTCACCCATCCTACAAAATCCTAAATAGCAGCAGTGCCCCATGTGAAAATTTCACTAAAATGCATAGTATTGCAATTGCAAAAACACTATCGTTATTAAAATCAATGTGCTTAAAAATAAGAACAAGTGCTTGAAATCATGGAACATTAAAGTCCATTCAACCAATCTTCCTCAATGTTGACCATACAAAATGAGTAAACGGAAATATAGGTGCAAACGTGTTCACTCCACCAACAACTCTTGTTATCAAAGTCTCACCTTCCACGTTGGACCTTAAAATTATAAAAGGTCAAAAAGGTTCCTTTAACTAGCCAGGATGAGCTTTAGTGGAGGATTGAACTCTCTCCATTAAAGTGACCAGCTCAAGGAAACACCCAGTAATGCCACACACAGCATTAGTCATCCTACTCCCCTCAGCTGGCTCCCCCACCCTTCATGGATAATCCTGGAGAATGACAGGAGAGCAGGATGAGCACTGAGCCACCCTAATGTCTTGTATAATTTATGCTCCCCAAACTTAAGCCATTGAAACTAAAAACTGACCAAAGCCTCCTAAACTAAACCTGCTTTTGCGGACGGACGGGTACGTCAGTTTGCGCAGGGGAGCCATTCTGCCAACGTATATCGGCGTGAGCCGGTCGGCAAGTGGTTAAAAATTAAGAATGTCCCCGTTGCAGCTCCAACCTGCCTTCTTTCTCCGGTTCTTTCCCCCCCAGTAATATCTTCTCCCTCTGGTTCTTCTACCTCCGCTGATGTCTACTTGTTCTGGTTCTTCCTCTGGGCTAATCTCCCTCCACTGTCTTCTTTCTCTGGTGCTTCTGCCGGTTCAGCTCCCTCCGCTGATGTCTTCTCCCGATGCTAGCCCCCGCTGTTGTGTCGGCTCCCTTTGTCTGCCATTTCTTATATAGCCATGGGGCATAGTCATCCGGAGACCCTGCCCCCTTGTGACGTTATCGCCTGGGGCATGATGAGGCCAGGATCTGAGGGCCCCCTTGTTAAAAGGGGCTTTCCAGATTCCAATAACCCCCCTGCCCACAGTCCCCCACAACCACCGCCCACAGTTGTTGGGGACAAGGTGCTTTGAGGTGGGGGGAGCCCCCCTTGCCCCAAAGCACCCACCCCTATATGTTGAGGGCATGTGGCCTGGTATAGTCCAGGAGGGGGTACATGTTGGCATTCATGGTTCCCTCAATGAACTGTAGCTCTCCAGTGCCGGCAGCACTCATGCAGCCACAGACCATGACACTCCCACCACCATGCTTGACTGTAGGCAAGACACACTTGCCTTTGTGCTCCTCACCTGGTTGCCGCCACACACGCTTGACACCATCTAAAGCAAATAAGTTTATCTTGGGCTAATCAGACTACAGGACATGGTTCCAATACTCCATGTCCTTAGTCTGCTTGTCTTCAACAAACTGCTTGCAGGCTTTCTTGTGCATCATCTTTAGAAGAGGCTTTCTTCTGGGACGACAGCCATACAGAGCATTTTGATGCAGTGTGTGGCGTATGGTCTGAGCACTGACAAGCTGACCCCACCACCCCTTCAACCTCTGCACAATGCAGGCAGCACTCATACATCTATTTCCGAAAGACAACCTCTGGATATGACGCTGAGCACGTGCACTTTTCTTTGGTCAACCATGGCGAGGCCTGTTCTGAGTGGAACCTGTCCTGTTAAACCGATGTATGGTCATGGCCATCATGCTGCAGCTTAGTTTCAGGGTCTTGGCAATCTTCTTATAGCCTAGGCCATCTTTATGTAGAGCAACAATTCTTTTTTTCATATCCTCAGAGTGCTTTGCCATGAGGTGCCATATTGGACTTCTAGTGACCAGTATGAGAGCGATAACACCAAATTTAACACACCTGCTCCCCATTCACACCTGAGACCTTGTAACCCTAACGAGTCACATGACACCGGGGAGGGAAAATGGCCAATTGGGCCCAATTTGGACATTTTTACTTAGGGGTGTACTCACTTTTGTTGCCAGTGGTTTACACATTAATGGCTCTGTGTGGAGTTACTTTGGAGGGGACAGCAAATTTACACTGCTATACAAGCTGTACACTCACTACTTTACATTGTAGCAAAGTGTCATTTCTTCGGTGTTGTCACATGAAAAGATATAAAAACACATTTACAAAAATGTGAGGGGTGTATTCACTTTTGTGAGATACTGTATTTCCACATTGTATTTCAATTATTTCTAGCCTACTCCGATTAATCTGGACGGTCTTGAAGTAAACCTACTTTTTGAAGATGCCTACACATTTACTTCCTTGAGTTCTGTGACACATTCACTATACCCTGCGAGTAGGCACTGCTGTGTCACATCTCAGGAAGCACTGTAATCCTTAGAAATTAAAAGTAAACAGCAGACGAGAAGCTGCAAAGCATGTAGGGAATCCAGGAAGTTGTGAAAAGATGATCAGACGACAGGCAGCACCCACAACATGAAAGGAGATTTTTCAAGTAAGCTTCTATTGGGTTGTCAAAAGTAACTATTGTTTGTATTGTTATCCACTTGCCGCCCACCCACAATGTACTGGCTGGTAATGGCTGGAATAGGCAAAGCAGGGATGAGAAAGATCTAGAGTAGAAGCAGCACACTTTACAGATAGTTAGCCCCTTGACTGCTCCTAGATGTTAACCCCAGCCAGTGTCATTAGTACAGTGACAGCATATATTATTAGCACTGATTACTGTATTAATGTCACTGATCGCTGCCATTAGCACAATGAAAAAAAAAAAAAAAAAAAAAAAACCACACACACACACACACACACACACACACACACCATAGTTTCTAGATGCTATAACTTTTACACAAACCAATCAATATACACTTATTGGGGTTCTTTTTTATCAAAGACATGTAGCAGAACACATTTTGGCCAAAATATATAAAGACTTTTTTTTTTGGACATGTTTTAATAACAGAAAGTGGAAAATAGTTTTTTTTTTTTTTTTTTTAAATGTGTTTTTTTACTCAGTGGTGATCAGATATGACCAAAAGAAAGCTCTATTTGTGTGAAAAAAAAAATATACAAAATTTAGTTTGGGTACAGCGTTGCATGACCGTGCAATTACCAGATTAAAGTAGTGCAGTGCCGAATAGCAAAAAAATAGCCTGGTTATGAAGGGGATAAAATCTTCTGGAGCTCAAGTGGTTATTACAATGCTTATGCTATTAAAAAAAAAAAAAAAAAAAAAAGTGTATGCTATGACTAAGTTAAAATATGGATTAGATATAGTACTGCAAAATATTTTATCCAGGTAATAGAGCTACTGCAATAGAAACTTAAAAATTGCCCTATCTGGCAACATGAAGGACATCTGTGCACTCTATTTTATACCTTTCTAAATAGAGGATCAACAAAAATAAAACTTTGCTCATCAACAAAGCCACATCACTGCTTCTGATGTTACAAGACCTTCATACTTTTAAGGAAAGAAAACTTTCAGAGTGCATTAAACGTAACAAACAAGAATCACGCACTTACCACAAGAAACAATCTTTTCTACAGACAACCTCAATGGCATTAACAGACCGCCTCATATACCAAACCTTCCATGTCAAATCACAAAGAGTATTTTTAAGTTACAAGACATATTTTTAAGATATGAACATCCTTTTATTCGAACGGAAACAAACAAATGGCTGCTTTGAAAGCAAAGTCTTTCTATCAGTCAAGAAAACATAAACTGTTCATTTCAAGGTGACTAAGTGTCCTGGAAGACAGCCGATATCATACAAAAAAAAAAAAAAAAAAAAAAATCCAAAAACAAGTGGAAAAGACAGGGCAAAAATAAAATTAATTTCAAAGTAGAAATAGCTAAGGGACAAAGAATGGGAAAAGTAGGTAGAGTAACTCAGAAAGTTTTGAGCTATTTATTTTTGGAGAGTGGAGATTTAAGATCTTTCTCATTCAGTGAAAGGCATTTTATCTCCCTTACTCTCCACCCAATAAAACATAACAGTAAGTAGAGCGGTACTGTAACATTCTTCCCTCCTGTCTATTAAATGAAATTCATCAAACGTTCAAGACATGCCCAGATGAAGCCCTCTAGCTTTCTGTGATTTTACTTTTTGCACTATACATTTAAAGTACAAGTGTGAGTTTATAGTTTGTTTATATTTTTCAAGCGGAAAAATAGGAATTTTGCACTCATGGTAAAGTCCAAGGACACAGGAATTCAGATACTGTCATTTTATACTGCCAACTACAGGAGATTTGGACACTCCCAAAAAGAAAAAAAAAAAGAAAAAAAAAAAAAAAAAGTAAGCCAGCCATAGGAATACCTCTCTCTACCCAGCATGCTCCAGTTTGTAGCAAGGTCAATGCCCTTGGAATGTCCCAGAGTTGGGTAAATCAAGGAAACTACAAACTCCTCTAAGAAAAAAAGATACTGCCTTGAGCAAAAATAACATACAAGGTCTCAAAACCATTTTGTCCTTGTGTAACACCAGGACAGAAGGTTTAGATGACAGGTGGCCACTGAAAGGCTACTTTCTGACACAAAGCCTGAGGGGGGAACTCCAAAATGTTCTCAAATTAAGGCATATTCAAGGCTGCTAAAAAACAGGAGAGGCAACACGCGTCACTCCCTGGATAAAGGTAGATACCAAAAATGGTAAGCAACAAAAAATGCTTGGCAAAACAAAACAAAATGGCAGCGATGGCCTTACTATATTGTGTCAGTGGTAAGGTCCAGCAATAAATGAGGCTGCCCAGCAGGAAAAAGAAGGCTGAACAAGAGGTCTAACACAGATGACTACCTTTCCACCCACCTACTCAGTACAGTGAAGCCACAATCACTTACCTGGGAGGATGCGGAAGGCTGGAGGGAAGTCCAAGGCCTTTCTGCCTCAAAGAGAATACTGAGGAAGGCAGTTGGGAACCACTGTACAAGTGTAATCTGGTGCAAGCACCACGTCACTACTGTATTTCAAACAAGGCTGTTGCTGTAGATCTTGATCAAGTGTCCTCGTGTGCTCAATGGCTGAATTGGGGAAACTACAAGGATCTAGGCTATCCAGACTGTCACCCATTCAGCTGTTGATTAAAGATCTTGGTAATAAAAAAAATAAAAATAAAAATTACAATTAAAATGAAAAAAGTCTAACCCAGGAAGCTGTGTGAAGGATATCCTTCATTTTTGAATGCTAGGGAAGAAAATGCTTTCGGACAGAAAGTGGTCAAGCTATGGTATCCTTCTCCTGCAGATGGTGGTATAAATCCACACATCTGTGTGAACAATGGAGAAAGTCTGAATTATACTGTAAACATAAGCCATTGCTAGAATTACACATGCTGGAGTTGGTCTTTAAACATTGTTAAAAAAAAGTGTACAATTCCCCAATAATAATTTGGAAACATTTGCAAAATTTGCAACATGACAGCTCTATAATGGCAGTGGTAAGAGTGGGTTTCAAATATTTTTTTTACAAGATATCAGACACAGGTTGCAGATGCCTAATTCACAAGTCGGCAACCGAAAACAATTTTAAAAATGCACAAGACTGTGTCCACCTTATAGGCCATGTTAAAGGTGAGGGAAAAAAAAAAAAAAAAAAAAAAAAAAAAAGGAGAAAACATCCAGAATCAGGGAACACCATTTTGAAAATAATCAAGCAACCTGCATTGGGCCTCAATATCATCTTAGTTTACTGTAATCAGGCCAGTGAAATACAGTGGTGGCATTTTGGGTTGGGGGAAGCATATGGCCCAAGCCTTCTACAGAGTGCCAAGAGTGAGTCATAAGGCTTCAATTGCCACACCTCCACATTTCCATGCACCAAAATAACCTGTTATAGGACTAAATCTTCTCTTCCTTCTGTGTGTCTTCGGAACTGCCAGACCAATTGAAAGTAGGGGACAAATTTCAAGGTTATCAAATCGTACAATACAGTTTGCACTAATGAGCCACTGCAGGCAAATTACCTTGCCTTCTAGTAAGTCTGGTGAATTTTAGGTTATTGTTATACACAATGCAATGTGTCACAATTTGCACAGCAAGCATGGTGGTGCTCTGTAACAAAACCTTTATTATAACTATGCAGTTCATTTTAAGAAAATTCCACAAGCAAGACTTACAGCGGCGGATAAAAGTAGAATTACACTACTATGAAAATGCCCATAGATGTATACCAATCAGTATAATTGATGAAGTTATAATTTGTTTGCACTCTGGCAGTGCTGTTGCTTTAGCAGAAAGGTTTACTTCTGCAATAAGTGACCTTTCTGGCAATAATATAGAATCCAGCAAAAGCACCAATCAAACATCAGAATCCAAGCGTTTTGTTTTTAATGAAAAAAAAATTGGTTCATATCAGAAAAAAAAAAAAAAAAAAAAATGTGTTTTGGGGGCCAAACAGACTCCTCCATCAGTGTTTAGGAATTTTGACTGTTTAAATGGACTCTGATAAACAGATACCAGACAGATCTGTACTGTGGGTTTAAGCTTGGAAAAGTTTGAAAAGGCAAGATGTGCCAGAGTTACTAAGTGCAGTAATGAAGCACCCATGCAATATGATACTCTGGGAATAAAGACATTCAGACTTCAGTATGGCACCCATCTAGTATACCACAGCAATATCACTCTTAAGCTGCTCCTTTAACTCCTGCAAACAGAGTGATTACAGCAGGTTTAGCTGGTTAATTATGCCCTTTTCAAAGGAAGCATCCACAAATGTGCATTTCAAATAATTCCAATCTCCGCATTTGTTATAAGTTGTCCTATCTTCTGCTTGAGTTTGATGCTAATAACAGACATAAAACGGTCATATAGTAAGTGCTATGTTGTCAGCATTACATGAAGGAAAAGAAAAAGCTCTTTTTTACTGAAGATTATTTTCCTTCATTAGCCTAGACCATGGGTCTTCAAACTATGGCCCTCCAGTTGTTCGGGAACTACAATTCCCATCATCCCTAGTCATGTCTGTGAATGTCAGAGTTTTATAATGCTTCATGGGATGTGTAGTTCTGCAACAGCTGGAGGGCCGTAGTTTGAAGATCCCTGGCCTAGACTAATCTTTCTCAGCAAGTATTTCAGCCTAGGGTTCTTCTAGAGGTTATTAGGGTTCCTGGCAGATTGATTTCCCGCCTGATGGTGCCTGTAGAGTTCTGGCGGCATTTGGCAGAGTCTAATAGTCTCAGAGTCTTAATTCTTGTGTAAGTAGCTACTGACAAAGATCTTTATAGCGGTTTGTGAGTGGGGCATTTTTCCCCACCAGAGTACCAATATAAAGGCATTTTTTTCATTGCATTCCCCAATGCAAATGTCTCATTAAACACTAATGTAGCAAGGCATTCTTTCGACTACCAGTGTAATGTGGTCTTTGTCTCAATGACCTCCAATGTAAGAAACTTTTCTTCCTAACCATCGATGTAGGGGAGCATTTTGCCACTGACCACCATGTCAGGATCACATTTTGATTAACAACCAATGACCACCAATGCCAGGGCCGTTTCCCACTGGCCACCAACGTATGGAGAGCCTTCTCTATTGACATCAATGTAATGAGGCATTATTGTGGTGAATATGTTGGGAAAGACTAGCCTGGAGAGTGTGCCATTACTGCATGCAAGCAGGAGAGAGAGGCCAGCATCTATAGGGGGCTTACACACGGACACTGAGCATAAAGGACAACTGTGCCTTTGGTACAAGCTGTCCGTTATTGAATAGAATATTTACCTTCGCCCTTTAACCAGCAATCTTCACTGTAAGGTTCCACTGGGGCACCACAGTCTTGCCTGTGAAAATATCCTGCTGGGTCCTCTTCAGCCTTCTCATGCATGCCATGGCCCTATTCAATCCTACCGAAAGAGCAATACTATGCAGGATGGCAAGAGGCCACCATAAGTGCAGCTACCAATAGGAATAAAAAGGCCACGGCATGCATGAACAGACTGAAGAGGAACCAGGAAGGAGGTTTTCATATCTAATGAGTGCAACGCCTGTCAGGGTTACAGAATGAATATTGCTAGATCCAGGATAAAGAGGAGTATCTGATCTGGTGGGCTGCACTCATTAAAGCAGTGGTTCTCAACGCTGTCCTCAAGTACCCCCAACAGGCCATGTTTTGGGAACTTCTCTGATAAAATAGCTGTCCAAAATACCAAGCCATTTACTCTGATTTAAAGCACATGTGAAAGATAAATGAAAACCTGCAAACATGGCCTGTTGGGAGTACTTGAGGACAGGGTTGAGAACCACTGCATTAAAGTACAACGTGTACCAAAGGTACAGTTGTCCTTTAAGACTAGAGATTTTGATTCTTGCAAATGCTTATCCTTCACTTTTTTTGTTTTAACTGCATGCCCCTATGACACCCCCACCATTTGCTATAGCATGCTGCAATAGCTCATTCAGATAACTGCCACAATGTGCTGCAGGTCTTTCTAAAGCCCAGCAACAAAGCTAGTAAAAGACAAAAGTTATCGATTTTATCAGAATATGAAGCATAAATTTTGATGAGCTGCTAGGGGTTACTGCAATAAGCATTATTCAAGCTTTTGGTAATTAGTAAGAGGCAGTTGCTCCTGACAGTCTGTTACTACTCCCAAACTGAGGAGAACACCACAGATTTATTTCACCTGCATCTTATACATAGGTTTTCATTAAAAAATTTTAATCTAAACAATGCTCAAAATAGCAGTAGAGAAATGGTATTTCCACATGTTCTAGTTACATAAAAACATCAGTCAGAATGCAGCTCTTGTGCAAATCACTTCACAGTAGCACTAGACTTAGGTCACTGTTTCAATATCCTTAAGATAAATGGTCAGTGGGCTTCAGGTATAAAAGGTAGTCATATTGGGATTTCAAATAACCTGTTCCGTTTTAAATTTACAATTGTTTTTCAATCATTTCCAACAGTCATATTGAGGAAATAAATGGCATCACCTATGCATCATAATCATTTCCTGTCTGTCAAGTGCAGACAACAGGGGCCCTTAAAAATACTGATCTTTGTAGCCCATTATCTGGATCTGCAATTTGTTAGAACATTCTGTATAGGTCAAACCTGAAAGTGATACAAAGTCTGGCAAAGGCAGATGATGACAGCACTCTATTAATAAAGGTTTCAATGATACAGCCAATGGAAAATGGATTCTGTGGGCTCAGATTGAAGGTTTCCAAGAACAGACTCCATAATCCAAAAAATTACTGGTGAGCTTCCACATTCTACAATTCACAGGCTTTCCAGTTTCTGATAAAATAAAAGGAATAGAAAATACTTTACTTAAATATAAAAAAAAAAAAAAAAAAAAAAAAAAAAAAAAAAAGGGGGGGGGGGGGGGGGGGAGAGTACTACAGTTAAACACCAGCTGCGTTTTCAGTGTCTGTACAAAGAACTAAAACGCTCAAATTTCCGCAGGATCTTAGGTTTATTATTAGAATAATAAGGGATTTAATGATTTTCCTTTCAAGCTGTGCTAAAAGTGTACCCAGTTCAGAAAATACAGATAATAACAAATAAAAGAAAGTATCTCATGTCCTTACAACTTATTCTGTAGGCCGAGGCCAAAACACGCCTCAAATGCACAAGAAATGTAGTAAATCAAGATAGGTGACAGCTTGCTTGCTGTTCTTGAAAATATACGCCCAAGTGCTCGATCATCACACATCACAAGCATTCTGGCACATCAAGTAATCAACACATCAGAAAAAAAATGACATTAAAAGCCTCTATTAACTTCTCTTGGATAACATTTAAAAATTAACACAGGATATTTGGGGTGCTTTACTTGTTACAAATAGAAGAGAAAGTGCTTGATACTGTTATATTTCAATGCACCATGATTAAGGCCATGTGTTGGCTGAAACGTGTTGTACATGTTTGATTTGTTACATCAGACAAGAAAATAATGAAATCATACTTAATACCAAATCACTTCCAATGTGGTGATCAATTGAATCTATACAGAACTGTATTACTACATTAATTTACCAATACCGAACTGCGTACAAGCTTTTTCTTTTATTATTGGTTTTAAAGATGTTCGAAAATCATAACAGGACATATACACTGATTAGAATAAAATTAAACCGTTCAAAGTAATATAAAAAACAGACTTTGTGCAACATTGTTCTGTACTTGTACTGATCTTGTAAGTTAGTTTTCATACAGGGTTTACGCAACCATCACATATGATTCACATTTTTTTTTTCCTATTCTAATTAAAATTTGTGGATCTTGAATAAATCTTGGGAAAAAAAAAAAAAACCATAGACAGACCCATACATTTTAATTTTTTTCTTCTAGTCGCATGTGTCTAACATATCATGGAAAAAGTCAAGTTTTTCTATTTTTTTTTTATGCCGTGTTAAATATTTGACCATGTTTATGTACACTATTGGTATATGGCCAAAGATTTGTAGACACTTGACCATCACACCTATACAAGCTTGTTTGTCATCCCATTCCATTACCATGTGCATACCATAACCAGTAGTACTAAATAGCCTGTCGTATACTGCATTTATACCTTGTTAGGCTTAAAAGCCAAGTTCACCTTTTCCAGAATACAACTAATGCAGTCAAGAGACCCCAGTAGATAAAAACTGTGCAGCTCTGTAAAACGTTCATTACATTTTTTTTGTCATACCTTTGAGCCATTTGGGTACTCTCTGAAACCTGACTGAAAAGCTCCCAGTTAGCAATACCCATGTCTTGCCTTGTTGCCAAGACGTGAAAACTTTTTGATGCTCACTTCCAGCATTACAGGAGTGAAAAACAATGTTTTTTTGCATCTTTGTAACAGGGCAGGATATGAGGATTGCAAACTGGTAATTTTTCAGCCATGCTTCTGATTTAGTTAACCTCAAAGAGGCACTGGGAACCTGTAAACTTGCAAGTGTAGTCAAGGGAAAATGTCAAACAAGCTTAATAGCTCCGGCAAGGCATCTCCCGCACAGCCAGGCTTCCCTTGATGAGCACCCAACAGTAGCTCAAACTATAGCAGTATAGAAAGTAGTGTCAGATACAAGAGTCCAATTTTTTTTTTTTTTTAATTGACAAAAAGGCATAAAACCATCCAATGCATTTCAGGGGCAAACATGTGGTGTTCTCCCCGAAACACTTTAGCTGTTTTTATATATGACTATTATCAACAATTAAAATGATCTAGGACTCTTTAATCCAATTTTGATCTGGCGCTTATTTTTGTATTTCTATGGGTGAAAAAAAATTACACCACGTAAGAACCCTTCTAGTGAAAAAGCTAGAGCTTTCTTGTAAAGTCAGCATCACTAGATGGCGGTCCACGGTCTGCGTCCGGCCCCAGCTACTGCTCTTTCCAGATCGCGCCATTTGGCTGCCACTTTTGTCCCCAGCCCAACCCAAACTTTTCACGTTAACAAGGCGGTGATCAGCTGCTAGGAGGTGGTCCAAGCAACCAATCACCAGCTTCCTAATTGCCTTCAGTTTAGGATTGTCCCACCTCCTGCTCTGTTAAAGGTAGGAGAGTGAAGGGAGGAAAATACATTTGAACTTGTGAAGGATGGAGAGTGGGGATCATGTACTGAGTTTGTGTGTTTGGGGGGGGGGGGGGGGGCAGTACTGTGAGGGGTGTGTGAAAGGGACAGTGCTTTTGGGGTGATATGTGAAGGCGGATGTGAAGGGTGACAATGCTGTGGAGGGGGGGGATGTGAAGGGTGACAGTGCTGTGAGGGGTGGATGTGAAGGGTGATAGTGCTGTGGGGGGTGGTGTTGTAAAGGGGCACAGTGCTTTGTGCAGGGGAAGTGAAAGGGGCAGTGCTGTGGGGAGGATATGTGAAAGAGGACAGTGCTGTGTGCGGTGGTGGTGTAAAGGGGGACAGTGCTGTGCGGGGGAAGTGAAAGGGGCAGTGCTGTGAGGATATGTGAAAGGGGGCAGTGCTGTGGTGGGGGTACCATTGACTCTTAAACGCACTGAAATACAAGGTGCAGTTTCCCGCACATGGAAATAGCATGGTACAAACGCACCATGCAGTTTCCATGTGGCTGCATTTTTAAAAGAGTGCCATTACCTTTTCATAGCAGAAAACACAGGTACAGCAGCCCATTCAAATGAATGGGCTGTTGTGCCTGCATACCAGGGCTGTGATTTAAAGAATCATCGCACAAAAATGTGATTTGATCCTCTCCTGGAAAAAAGTTTTACTAATAGGACCTCCGTGAATTTTAATTCAATACCCCTGTTGTAAAGGGTATGCAATTACTGATCTCCTTGTAGAATGGATGAATTACATTTGAAAACATAACAAAAATGTGTCTACCGCATCGGTAGAAAGGGAGATTTTACACACTCCCACTGATACGGCAGTACAGCCAGCCCTGTTATACCGGGGCCCGAGCAGATTTCTAGCTAAAAAAACGAATTAGCTAAATAACTTTGTTAACCTGCACCTACTTGATTGGCAAGGTATATAGTACCTTCCTGGGCCCCATCAGGTTAATAGAGGGACCCAGGAGATGAGAGCAGAAGAGGGACTTTTTCTCCATTTTCGGGTGGAAGCATACAATCCCTGCTCTGTATAGTGAGTGTACCTCGTGCTCACTGTATGCTTTCCTCGGCGGATGGATTCAATTGTAATGCGGCTCCCTTCCCTCAATAAGTGCCGTGCTGCAGCCTGAAGGAGACAGTAATCCCAACGCTGGTCCACAGGCAAGCTATCCCCCTACACACAGACACACACTGACATATCATACATCACACAGGCCAAGGCTCAGTCCCCAGACTCCCTATTGTGTGCTCATGGTCATCATCATTATGATGATCAGAGCACAGCAGGTTCTCTATGGCTTTGTCAGTGTAATATGCTGTGTGGTGCTGACTTTCCTAATATATGGCTGTACTGTGTGTTACAGACTAACAGCACAGCCATAAGAAAGTCAGCAACCAACAGCATGTTACATTGACAGAGCCATAGAGAACCTGCTGTGCTCTGATCATCATAATGACCATGAGCAACATAGTTGAGATTCTACTTTACACACTTGATGGGGGGAAGGGACAGTAAAAACACACAGCCAAGCTGCATTTTTACTTTTGATGGGCACAGTGGCGGCAATTGATGGCACAGTGGCTGCATTTGGCACAGTGGCTGCAAATAATGGCACAGTGGCAGCAATTGATGGGTACAGTAGCTGCGCATGATAGCATAGTGGCAATTGATGGGTACAGTAGCTGCGTATGATAGCACAGTGGCAGCAATTGATGGGTACAGTAGCTGCGTATGATGGCACAGTGGCAGCAATTGATGTGTTTTCTGAATTTTTCAGTTTGTTTGCACCGCCCCCTCCCCCCCATAAATTTTGAGCTCCAGCTGCCACTGATGTGGACCTGATTGAAAGCTCCATGTAGGTCTACAGGAGTCCAGATTTGAATTGTGTCCATTCAGGTCAAAAAAAAAAAAAAAGGAAAAAACATCCTTTTCTATTTTTCCAGACCTAAATGTGACAGATCAGAGGTAGCCTGATGTAAATGGACACATGTCTGGTGTATGGGGACACAAACTGAATCGGCACAGAGCACCCAACAGCTGATGGAAACATCAGCTGCGGTGCAGACATCGCTGGACTCCAGGACAGGTAAGTGTCCAATTATTAAAAGCCAGCAGCTGCAGTATGTGTAGCCCCTCGCTTTTAATGTTTATTTTTTGGGGGCGAAACACCGCTTTAAAGGTTCACCTTTTGGAACACGTTACATGTTTCAGCTCCTGCCACCATTCCCTCAGATTTTGTGACAGCATGGGGTCAGGGGCCAAGGGACCCTGTCAGGTATGCTGTACGGGGCCCCATGATTTCTAACAGCTGCCCTATGTGTATATCTGACCATGCATTCTGTGTTGAAGAATCAATTCCTGCTATTAAAAAACACATGGACGTAGAAGATCAACCTGACCAAAAAAAATATATATGTTTGGTCAAGGCCAGATTAACTACTTTAAAAATATATCCCACAGTGTTTCTTCTTTTGACTTTCTCTTTTGGTTGCTTTTTTCTTTTTTTAAGTATTTACTTTGGAGTATATTGCATGTTTTTAGCATACTATATTTGGTAAGCATTTTTTATTTTTATTTGCCATTTTTAGGCTATTATGTGTTTCTTCTTAAACCCCTTTAGCAATCCAGTTTGGATATTATTGCCATCCTTGCTTTGCCTGCCTCTATGATTGGTTTGTATATCAGGAACTAGAAATCTAAACGTAGTTCGCTACAAGCCATTAACTAAGATTGGTCGAAAGACGCCAACAGCAGTATGGCTTTTATCTTGTACTTGCTATAAATACATTTATACTGTGGATTTAAGAGTGCTGGCTACTTATGTTTAAACAAAAGGAAATCTGCAGCAACAGAATAGGGAGACTACCACTGCTGATATCTGCTTCTCAAAATGTTTGCCTGGTTGTTGATTCTGTTCAAGTGGCTTCAGTAATTTTTTGTACAATGGACCCAGAAGAAGTACGCAAATTAGAACTTTTGACATCACTATGACATCTGCATCCTTGCTTCAACTAAACATGAGTATATAGAAAAAGGCAAGTAGTAATCTTAACCACTTCAATACAGGGCATTTTTACCCCCTTTCTACCCAGACCTAATTTCAGCTTTCTGTACTCTCACACACAGTCTTGCTATACTGTATGGTCTGTACCCAAATTTTTTATAATTTTTGTTCACACAAAGAGAGCTTTCTTTTGGTGGTATTTAATCACCACTGGTTTTTTTATTTTTTGCAATATAAGCAAAAAAAAAAAAAAAGTGAAAATTTTGGAAAAGAAACAAAACAAAAAAAACAAAAAAAAAAAAACAAAATTTTATACTGCTACATACAGCATCTTTGGTAAAAAGAACCCAAATTAGTGTATAATATTTAGTGGAAGTTCTAGCGTCTACAAGCTATGCTACGAGTCTATCATTTCTTGAGGACCTTAAATATCAAATGTCAGGAAAGTACAAATACACCCCCCCCCAAATCACCCCTTTTTGGAAAGTAGACAAACCAAGGTATTTAGTAAGAGGCATGGTGAATTTTTTGAAGTTATATTTTTTTCCAACAATGTACCCAAACAGAATAGACGTCCTTTTCTTTGCCCTCAAATAGAGCTTTCTTTTGGTGGCATTTGACCATCTCTGTGGTTATTTTTTGTGCCAAAACAAAAAAAAGTGGGACCATAAAAAAAAAAAAAATAATCAATCACAATACGCATTTATTGAGATATTGATTGGTTTGCGCAAAAGTTATAGCATCTACAAAATAGGGGATAGATTTATGGAATTTTTATTATTTTTTATTTTTTTTTACTAGTAATGGCGTCAATCTGTGATTTTTAATCGGGACTGTGACATTATGGCGTATACATCGGACACTTGACACATTTTTGGGACCATTGACAATTATAAAGCGATTAGTGCTATAAAAATGCACTGATTACTGTGCGTCACTGGCAGGGAAGGGGTTAACACTAGGGGTGATCAAGGGGTTAACTGTGTTCCCTAGTGCGTGTTCCAACTGTGGGGGGAGGTGACGGACTACGGGAGATGACAGATCGCTCTTCCTAGCTAGTAAGATCTCACGATAAGGCTCTCCTCAGCTCACAGAAGAGGGAATTGTGTTCACACACATACAGGTTCCTGTTCTGGCTCGTGCCGCAGTGCAGCATGCATGGGCCTGCTATCCCGCTTAAAGGAGCCGACGTACAGCTACGATGCCTCGCGGGATGGTGCCAACCTGCCGCTGTATGACAGCGGCTGATCGGCAAGTGCTTAACAAGTTATTTCTCACACAGCATATGCATACTTGCAATTACACCTCATTTTCCTTCTCGTCCTGAGTATGGTAATACCACGTGAGACTTTTAAAGCCTGGCCACAAACAGAGGCCCAACAGCCAAGGAGCACCTCTATGCGTTCTAGGGATATAAATTAATTACACATCTAATTTCCTAACTACCTATCACACATCTGAAGACCCTGGAGCACCAGGACAATGGAATTAACCACAAAATGATCCCATTTTGGAAAGCAAACACCCCAACATATATTCTATGAAGCATTATGAGTCTTGAACATGTCGTCATTTTTTTTCCAAAAGCTTTTGGAAAATGTGAAAAGAAAATGAAAAATGTATTTTATTTTTACACAAAGTTATCCATTTATAAGATATTTCTAATAAACATGTGCAGAACAGAAACATTTAGTTTAGTTTCGGATAGATTTATGTTACCAATTTCATTTCGTTATGGAATTCATTTAGTTTGTTTTCCAAATTGGTTTAGTTTGGTTTCGTTAAAATTTGTTTCTTTTAAATTTGTTTCCTTTGTTAATTTTCTAACAAATTCCAATTTTACAGAACTATTAGAATTTGGAGCAGGTCAAAAAATTCTGTGTGAAGAAATAGCTGGTTATTAAGCAGCAGGCCGCCCACGTCCTTAACCACCATGAGTCATCTGTCAGCGGGCTTCCCCACTGACAGATGAATGTAAAGAAAACAATGCCGGCAGTTGCCCAGCAACAAAAAAAAAGTTACAATTTTTTTAAAGAAACGGCGTGGGAACCCACTTTAAATAAAACAATAAAAATGAAAAATTCCTTTAAAATGAAGTGCCGGGGGGGGTCCCGTTAGTCTGCCTGTAAAGTGGTGCATATGTAGGATGTAAAGAACATGCTGCAGCAAAAATGACATTTCTAAAGAAAAAAAAAAAAAATTGTGAAATCACATCAGGCCACGTGCCCTCAACATGGGGGGTGGGTGCTTTGGGGCAGGGGCTCTCATATTGATGGGGACAAGGGCTTCTTCCCGACAACCTGAGTTGTGGTTGTCAGGGGTCTGCGTAATGAGTAACCCATTCACCAAAAAAAAATTTTAAAAAAAAGTAATAAACACAAGAGACAAGTTTGACAATTTTTTTATTAGAAAATAAAAAAAAATAGTGGCCCTCAATGTAAATCCATCCTCAAATCGCGCCACCCGCCGACCCAAAAAAAAAAAAAAAAAAAAAAATTAAAAAAAACGCTCAGCCTCCTAGGAGGCCTCCGGCCAAATGCCTGCTCTGTGCTTTGACATTTCTTATATAGGTAAGGGGCAGGGCCACCTGGTGACTGCCCCTTCTGACGTTATGGACTGGTGCATGCGGGGTCTGTGACGCCAGAAGGGGTGGGGCCACCGGGGGGCATACCCAGGTAGGCAACCCATTTTGGCGTAAGGGGTTCCCCTTAAAATCCATACCAGACCCGAAGGGCCTGGTATGGACTGAGGGAGCCCAAGCCATTTTTTTTTTTTTTTTTTTTTTTTTTTTTTACACATTTTTTTATTGCCGGGCAATTGCCAGCATTGTTTCCTTTACATTCATCTGTCAGTGGGGAAGCCCCCTGAAGGATGATGACTCATGGTTGTTAAGGACGCGGGCGGCAGGCCGGCTTCCCAGCCTGCTGCTTAACAACCAGCTATTTCTCACACAGAATTTGAATTGCTCGATCGTTTTTCACCTGATCCGAATGGTTCTGAAAAGTTAGAATTTGCTAAAAAATGAATAAATGAAACAAATTTTAATAGATTTCAACTAAATTAGTTACGATTAGGCTGGATTCACACTAGAGCATGGAGCGCCTCACAGCAGGGGGTCCGGTATGTCTCCATTCACCGGTTCCGGTCCGATTTCAGCCCAAATTTTTGGCTGAATTCGGACAAAAAGACGCACAGGACTCCTGTGCAATTTGCACTGGAGCCGCTCCGGAGATGTGTGAACTGGCTCCATAGAGAGTCCGGTCACAATCTCTAGCTATGCGAATTAGAAAACCCGCATCCAATTTGCAATAGTGTGAACCCAGACTAAGTGAGACATGTGCAATTCATTTCGGTCTGAAATTCAGACAAATTTTTGGTTATTCTGAGATTCAGGTGTATCCAAATCTCCAAATAACCAAAAAATTGTCCAAAGTTGTATTTGGACTGAAACGAATTGCACATGTCTAATTTCTAACACATAGCTTGTACATAGCTAAATTTACACCCCAGAATACCTTCTACTACTTTTCCTGAGTATGGCAATACCACATGTGAGACTTTCACACAGCTTGGCCACATACAGAGGCCCAACATCCAAGTAACACCTTCAGGCGTTCTAGGAGCATAAATTACACTAATTTCCTGACTACCTATCACGCTTTTGAAGGCCCTGGAGCACCAGGACAATGTAAAAGTCCACAAAATGACCCCATTTTGGAAAGCAAACATCCCAACATATATTCTATGAGGCATTATGAGTCTTTGAACATGTCTTTTTCCACAAGTTTTTGGAAAATGTAGAAAGAAAAATGTATTTTTTTTTTTTTAACACAGAGTTGTCAATTTATACCATATTTCTAACACATAGCAAAAATGAAACCCCAGAATACATTCTGCTATTCTTCCAGAGTATGGCGATATGTGTGAGACTTTTACACAGCCTAGCCACATACAAAGGCTCAACATCTAAGTAGCACCTTACATAAATTACACATCTAATTTTCTGACAACCTATTGCATTTTTTGAAGGCCCTTCATATTTCTAACACATAGCATGTACATACCAAAATACATTCTGCTGAGCAAAGGGTAAACAAAAGATTGCTTGTGGTTTTAGTAGTGCAGTGGTCCACAGAGGAGAGCCTCGATCCAGGCAACAGGCAGGGACATGGTCAGCGACAGCAAAAGGAATCGTCCAGACAGCAGGCAGGAATACTGTCCATAGTCAGTACAGGCAGCTGGCAGAGATGCTGTTGGCACAGGCAAAGCATTGGTCCAGGTAGCAGACAGACGTGGTCAGCAGCAGCAAAAGGAATCGTCCAGACAGCAATACTGTTCATAGTCCGCACAGCCAAAGTATTGGTCCAGGCAGCAGGATCCCCATGTTATCTTGCATTCCACTACTACAGTAGCAGGGTAAAATATCAGTCCAAGCGGCAGGCAAAAAAACACGATCAATTAATAGGCCAAGGTCATTGCAAGTGGAAGGCAGAAACGTGGTTGAGAAACATTCAAGACGGCAGGCAGAGGTATCATCGGTAAACAGGCCAGGGTCAGTTAACGTGGAAGCAGGTAAATGATCCACACAGGTATTTGAAATGGGGAAAAGGCAGGATGTTAAAAATAAGGGGAACTAAATATCTTAGAGATGTGTGATAACGTCTGAAGCATTCTCCGATGCATTGGCCAGGTTGGGAGGCTCATTGGGGGCTATGATAACCGGTGTCTTTTGTAACTCCTCTGCTGCACACACAAGACATTTCTTTTGGCATCTTCTTCCTGATTCTCTGGGGTGAATGTTTTTGTACAAATGTTGCTCATGAAGTCGACTCTCACAGAGCGTATGCTTCCGGGGGGGGGGGGATCCTTGCTGGTAGATTAGGACAGTGACAATTTCTTTAATAAATGTTAGGAAGGGGCTGGGTCTGTTGACTTTTGATAGATGTACGTATTATACATGGCCAAATGTAAGAGATAAAATGCAACTTTTTTTATACCAGAAACGGGACGGTTGTGTTGATAAATAAGGTTGAAGCATCTGGTCGCTTAAAACCAAAAAATGTAACTTTCGCTTTAAGGGATGGTGACCCCCGACATGCCACATTTGGCGGAGCAGAAACATTTTTTTTTTTTTTTTTTTTTTTTTTTTAATAGAGGTATCAAGCTCCTACTTCCTCCCGGGGCTCCGGAAGGAAGTTCACCTCTCCCCCCTTCCTCCCTGCAATCTTCTGGGACACGTCACAGGTCCCAGAAGATTGCCCGGCCATTCATAGCGCTGCTCACGCATGCGCAGTGCATGCTCGGCTGTGAGGCCACAGTTGGGCGCCCACAGTAAGAATGTCGATGCCGTGTTGAGGAGCAGAGCTTCCTACGTCCGCATCGCTGGACCGTGGGACAGGTGAGTGTTCAATTATTAAAAGTCAACAGCTACACTTTTTGTAGCTGCTGACTTTTATTTATTTTTTTCGGTGGAATTCCGCTTTTAATCCACCCCCCCTCGCCACATATACTGATTATAATCGTGTATGCATTCAGGGTTTACAATGGGACCAGGTCTTCCTTGAATCTCCACCCAAGGTGTCATTGTGGTTGGTTGACAGGACTTAAACATCTCTCGTCTCTCCACTTCACAGCCAACACTTTCTCGTTCCTCAGACTTGCAAATTCCCCTTTTGTAGCCTTGTTGCGACTAAAATTTTGTGGGAAGCCCTTCCTGTTTTTTTTTTTTATGGTGAAAATTATATATATTATATTATATATATATATATATATATATATATATATATATATATATATATATATATATACATACATACATACATACATACATACATACACGGGGGTATGCCAGGTCCCAGACAATTTTGCCGCTGGTGCCGATGTATTTTGGGCACTGGGAGTCTGCCTTTGTACACATATCCTGTGGCTTTTTCGCAAAGTTTGTTTACTTGCAACCCGTACCTAGCCCACTTACTGGGAATATAGTGTTTAAATTGCAGCCGGCCAGTGAAGTGGATAAGGGATTCGTTCTCACAAATGTTTTGGTCTGGGACATATATTTCAGCGAATAGCTTAGAAAAATTATTTATTAGTGGGCGTATTTTATATAATTTATCATGGTTGAGATGATCTCAGGGAGGGCACTGTGAGTTATCATTGAAATGTAGGAAGCACATGATCATGTCATAGCGTGCCTTGGACATGGCAGCAGAATAAAATCGGCATGTGATGGATGGGGTTGGTGGACCAGTAGGCATGCAATTCATTTTTCTTTGCAAGCCCCTTAAATGTAAGGCCCTAAAACACTTATCTCCTCCACTAGGAGATGTCGCCAATTAAACATACGGCCATAGGACAAATTGGGGTTGGTGGCAATATGTTACTCTGCAAAAAGATTTGTTTGGTCCACGATGTACTGCAGCAAATCTTGAGGGAAAAATAAATTTAAATAATCTAATCTACAGTGCCTTGAAAAGTAATCATACCTCGATATTTTCCACATGTCATGTATTCAGCCCCCCCGAGTCAATACTTTGTAGAACCAACTTTCTCTGCAATTTTAGTTGCAAGTCCTTTTGGGCATGTCTCTACCAGCTTTGCACATCTAGGGAATGACATTTTTGCCCATTCTTCTTTGTAAAATAGCTCACGCTATGTCAGATTGGATGGAGAGCATCTGAAAATCAATTTTAAATTCTTGCCACAGATTCTCAGTTGGATTTAGGCCTGAACTTTGGCTAGGCCATTCTAACACATTTATACGCTTTGATCTAAACCATTCCATTGTAGCTCTGGCTGTATGTTTAGGGTTGTTGTCCTACTGGAAGGTGAACCTTTGCCCCAGTCTCAAACGTTTTGCAGACTAACAGATTTTCCTCTAAGATTGTCCTGTATTTGGCCCCATCCATCTTCCCATCAATTCTGATCAGCTTCCCTGTCCCTGCTGAAGAAAAGCATCCCCACAACATAACGCTGCCGCCACCACGTTTCACAGTGGGGATGGTGTGTTCAGGGTGATGTACAGTATTAGTTTTCTGCCACTAGTTTTCTGCTTTTAAGCCAAAAGGTTCAATTTTGATCTCATCTGACCAAAGCACCTTATTCCACATAATTGCTGTGTCCCCCACATGTCTTCTCAAGGCTTTTTAACAATGGATTTATTTTTGCTACTCTTCAATAAAGGCCAGATTTGTGGAGTGCATGACTAATAGTTATCCTGTGGACAGATTCTCCCACCTGAGCTGTGGATCTCTGCAGCTCCTCCAGAGTTACCATGGGCCTCTTGGCTGCTTCTCTGATTAATGTTCTCCTTGCCTGGCCTGTCAGTTTAGGTGGACGGCCATACTCTTTCCATTTTCGGATGATGGATTGTGCTCGAGGAGTTTTTTATTTTTATAACCCAACCCTGCTTTAAAACTTCTCCACAACTGGCCATCGTGATGCTGTTTGTTAACTAAAGGTTCTCTAACAAACCTCTGAGGGCTTCACAGAACAGCTGTATTTATACTGAGATTAAAGTTACACACAGGTGGACACTGGTTAGTAATTAGGGGACTTCTGTAGGCAATGAGCTCCACTAGATTTTAGTTAGGGGTATCAGAGTAAAGGGTGCTGAATACAAATGCACAATACACTTTTCATACATTTGTAAAAAAAAAAAAGAAAAAAAAAAAAAAAATTGAAAACCATCTATCACATAAAATTGCAATAAAATATATTTACATTTTTGGCTGTAACATGACAAAATGTGGAAAATTTCAAGGGGTATGAATACTTTTTCAAGGCACTGTAATTCAGAAACAAACGTTGGGCTGCACAACTGGCTGTGTGATGAAAGGGGGATTGTAGTGTACTCTGAGCTGGAAGGCAGCCATAATGGGTTTGCCAGGGCATCGGGAAGGTAGGTTTGGGCCTGGATTGTCTGGTGCATTATTTTTTTTTGATCAAAAGTAAAGTTTATTGAGTATAAACAGTCATACAGGAGGTTACGTACAGAAGAAAAATAAATTTTGGGGGTGCAGTCAGCGTCCAACAATAAACAAAATTGAACAATTACAGAAAGAAAGGAGAAAAAAAAAAAAAAAGAAAATGGAAAAGAAATTCCTATCTTATACCCATATGGCATGTTGCATTGACAATGAAATATGTAAATAATACTTGATGTATACAAGGTTTGGCCTCCTGTCTGCCCCACAGGCGCTGGCGGTGTTGTCTCATAGTGAGTAGACAAACTGAGTTGACTAAGGTACATTCAGGTACAATCAGAACAAGTGGAGGAGTCATCAACCCATCTATCCCATATCTTATGAAATTTGCCCGGACACCCACGGTGTTAATAAAGAACTTTTTTGTACGGAAGGGTGAGATTGACCGCCCTCTTCCAATGTTGAGTGGTAGGAGATGTAGCCCTGAGCCAGAGGCGAGCTATCAACATTCTGGCTATGAAAAGTGTTTCGTGGAGAAAAGTGGACAGATATTTCTGTTCCATAGGGATGGGAAGAAGGCCAAGCAAGCATTGACGTGGGCATAGTGTTAAAGGGGAACCCATGTGGTCGTGGAGAAATCTGACTACTTGTGACCAGTATTGTTGAATGGGTGGACAAGTCCAAATTAAGTGGTAGAAGGTGCTGTCTATGCTGCCACATCTGGGGCATGTTGGGGCAGTATCTGGCTTGTACTTGTTTAATCGGGAAGGAGTGAGGTAAGATCTATGAAGGATATAGAGTTGTGTAAGGCGATCTGAAAGTCTGGGGGACACTTTTTTACATGAACCCAGTATCTCCTCCCACTCCTCGTCCTCCATCCCCCCACATCACCCTCCCAGCTGGACTTTACTCGGTATGCCTGCGAGGTGGTGCTTGGTAAACGGAGTTGATTGTATAGTGTGGAAATAAGTTTTTTGGGGTTCTCACCAAGGAGTACCCCCGTCGTAGGATCTAACTCCAAGGCGGGGAATGAATCACCGAATTGGGTCTGGAGGGCATGTGGGACCTGGAGAAATCGAAATAGCATATAGTTGGGTAAGTTGAATTCATGTTTAAGGGCCTGGAAAGTCTTTACTGCGCCACCACCTATGAACTGGGAGAGATAAATGACTCTACAAAGTATCCACAGCTTGTGGTCAGGGATACTCATTAGTTCGGGTAATTGAGGGTTAGCCCGGAGCGGCGTGTGATTGTGCAGGGGAGAAGCCCCTGTGATGTTTTGTGCCAATTGCCAAATTTTGCGGTGATGGTTTAGCAAAGTGTTTCCATGCCCTGAGCGAGGGGAACCCCGGTGCCCGCAAAAAAGTATCTGGAAGGGGTGGGCCACGTCAGTGACCGATGTGCACACCAGTGTGGAATAGCGGAGCTTGTCATAACGTTTGATGTAGTAGAAATGGGATAGTTGGGAAGCAATGTAGTAGGAGGCCAGGTCGGGGAGGGCCGTGCCCCCCAGGTGCACAGGACGTTTCAGAGTCAGCCAAGAGAGTTTGTGCCGGGAGGAACCCCAAACAAATGTGTTGAGAATAGATTCCATGTTTTTGAACATGCGAACGGGGATGTACAGAGGGGAGTGCCAGAATAGATAGAGCAATTTGGGGAGAAGGATCATTTTGATTAAGTTTATGTGGCCCATAACTCCCAAGGGGAGTCTGGACCAGGTTTGTGTTTTGTTTTTAAGGAGATTGTAGATTGGTTCAATATTAAGAGGTATATATTCAGGAAGGGAGCATGAGCATTGTATACCTAAGTATTTGAAACTGCTAATCCTTACCAGGGGGAGGGCCGCTTCTTCAGGCGTAGGGACAGAAGGGTCAACAGGTAGAATCAGGGATTTGGCCCAATTGACTCGCAACCCAAAAAAGTTCCCGAATTGTTCAATCAGGTGTAGTGCCGCTGTCAGGGAGGGGCCTGCATCCTCTAAATATAAAAGCATATCGTCCGCGTAAAGTCTAAGTGTTTCAGTCACCTGTCCAAGACGGAGGCCCTTAATGTCGGGATGTGCCCTTATGGTGATAGCCAAGGGTTCTACGGCTAATGCGTACAGTAGTGGGGATATAGGGCATCCCTGGCAGGTTCCACGGGTCAGGGGGAAAGCATCAGATATCTTGCCATTGACCTGAATCCGGGCGGTGGGAGCCTGGTATAGGAGTTGGAGCCACCTGATGAAGTTGGGCCCAAAGCCGAATCTACGAAGACATTCCCACAGGTAGCTCCACTCCACCGAGTCAAACGCCTTAGCGGCGTCCAGGCTGACCACCACCCAGGATCCAACAATGTCATGCGTGGCTTGAAGATTCATAAATAGTCTCCGTAGATTGAATGCTGTGTTTTTGTTAGGAATGAAACCGGTCTGGGCAGCATGTATGAGGCTCAATATCACTTTGAGCCTTAGGGCAAGAATCTTTGCTAGTATTTTAACATCCAATTGTAAAAGGGAGATGGGGCGATATGATTCAGGGTATAAAGGGTCCTTGCCTGGTTTCGGGATGAGGACAATGAGGGTTTCGTTCATAGAGCGTGGGAGGGTATTAGAGTCAAAGATGTAGGAATATAGGGTCTGTAGCTTTGGGAGGAGGACCTCTTGGAATTGGGAGTAAAACTCTAGGGGCAGGCCATCTGAGCCGGGGGCCTTGGATGCAGGGAGACTCGCCAGCGCCTCCTGTATGCATTCATCGGTGATGGGTGCCTCCAGGAGCTCAAGTTGGGTTGGGTTGTGGTAAGAGAGGGGAAGTCTACAGTCTGTAAGAGGGTGGACAGTGCGTCCTGAGAGTGGTTGACTTTGGATGTGTATAAGTCCGCGTAAAATCGCCTAAATTCATGAACTACCTGCGCAGAGTCAGTGATTATGGATCCAGACTCCGAACGAAGCTGGACAACCACCGGGGGGCTATGGTCTAGATGGGCCATGTAGGCCAAAAGCTTCCCGGCCCGCTCACCATGTTCGAATATTTTCTGTTTGCTAAAGAATATTCCTCTTTTTGCTTTTTCAAAGTGTAGGTGATTTGTAAGTCTAGATTGTAAGCGAAGTTGGGCGCAATTGGAGGGCAAGGGGTCGGCAAGGAAGAGCTGTTCGAGTGATCCCAACCGCTCCTCAGCCTGCTGGAGGATTTTAGAGGAAGCTTTGTGTCTATTGACCCTCGTGGAAAGGATTGAGCAGGCATGTATTTTGAATGCCTCCCACACAAGCCCAACCGACGCCGATCCCGCATTGGAGAGGAAATAATAGGTCCATTCTCGCTGTATGTCCTCCAAGTCTGGGAGAACTGTGAGCCAGAATGGGTTCAGTCTCCATATGCGGGTCGGGGGGGCCGAGGGCAGGCGGAGGGTGATCCAGTAGGGTGAGTGGTCTGACAAGATCCTAGCCCCAAACCCCGCTTCCAGAAGGTCCGGGATTAGGGCAGAGGAAACCAGGATCATGTCTATGCGGGACATGGCGGACTGCGAGGGGGTGAAGCACGAGAATGCAGCTGTGGAGGAGTGTTCAAGTCTCCAGGAGTCCGTCAATGCAAACTCCTGGAGAAATCTCCCAAACCTAGTTGGCGTAGAGTGGGTGGGTGTTTTGCCTGGTGGGTGGTGTCTATCAAGGGAGGGGTCAATGACCATATTAAAATCGCCAATCCATATGGCGGGTACTGTAGGATACTGGGCCATAAAAGCCAATCCATCCTTCAGAGCAGCAAATTGGAATGGTGGGGGAATGTAAAAGGCCAAAATCAATACCTCAAGCCTCCCAACAGTGGCGTGTAGGAATAAGTACCTGCCCTGCTGATCTGACCGCAGATTGTGAAGTTGAAATTGGACAGTTTCAGCGATTATAATGGCAACCCCTCTCGAATTATTAGTGTACGGGGCTTGGTAAATCCAACCCATCCAAGGCTTTTTAAGCTCCAGCTGTAATTGACCGTAATGTGGGTCTCTACAAGAATGGATATGTCTGCCCGCATTTGTTTAAGGCGGGAGAGGACGGCCAGGCGCTTGGGTTTAGCTCGCAGCCCCCGCACATTCCAGGTGACCAGCTTTATAGATGCCATATTTTAAGTGAATATATGAGAGCATGCGGCCAGATCAGAGGGAGCAAACCACCCCCACAGACAGGAAAATTGTTTGAGATATATATAGATAGATAGATATAGATATATATATATATATATATATATATATATATATATATATATATATATATATATATATATATATATATATATATATATATATATATATATATATATATATATATATATATATCTATATCTATATCTATAGCAATCTATATGCTGGGTCACCGCTGATAAGAACGCAGGAACCGCAAAGCGACTGCATAAGACCAGCGGTGAGCCGGACCATGAGAAACTTAGATGATCACAGTACAATGCAAACAGTAGTACAAAGAATGCAACATTGGGTGTAGCAGATATCATGTTGATAGGAAACTTTGCCAGCGCTGGACCAGCATGGCTTAATGAACTTGAGACAGTCCTTCACGGCCGTGGGGACTGTGGCTGGCCAGGGAAACAGCGGGGTGCACCAATGCCGAAAAGGGAGAGGCACCGGTACAGTCCCGACTGTCCCTGGGGATGAACAAAAGTCGTGAGAAGTGCAGTTCGATGCTAGGGTTTTCAGCATCAGAGTACTTGGGTAAGAGTGGACCTCATGCTCCTTTGCGGCAGGGCACAGAGATATTGTGGGGACATGAGACAAGGCTTCAGATGTTGGAAGTGACAGCAAGTCCAGTGTATGTCAGATAGAGGAGAGGGATGGCACAGAGAATGGGCGCCAAAGGAGCATAATCAGAATGGGGGGGGGGGGGGCAAGTATGCAAAAGAAAATGACTCACTGCAAGTACGGATATCATCAGGGGTGTAGATCGCAGATTCCTTGTCCTCAATCTTGTTGCTGTGAGGTAGAGAATCTGAGGAGTTACGACGGTGCGGCTGCATCTTGTCGCTCCAACCATGGAATGATCGTGGAGGGGTCCTCAAAGAAGTGGGCCTTTCCATCCCGGATCACTCGAAGACGTGCTGGAAACAGCATGGCGTATGGGAGGTGGTGGCTGCGTAGCTGGCGCTTAGCTTCTGTAAATTGTGCCCGCTTCTTCTGGACCTCGGCGGAAAAATCCGGATATACTGCAACATGCTTGTCTTCAAAGGGGATGTTGCCTTTTTCGCGGGGGAGGTGAAGAATTGTGTCGCGGTCACGGTAGTTAAGGAGTTTTGCAATGAAAGTTTGCGGGGGGGGGGGGGGGGGGACCGGGGGTCTCGCAGCCAGCCGGTGTGCTCGCTCCACTACGAACGTGGAAGAAAATGCCTCCCTCCCATAATTAGTGATAAGGAGATTCTCCAAAAATGTAGGTGGATCCGATCCCTCTGCTCTCTCCGGCAGTACTACAAAGCAGAGGTTACAGCGTCGGAGTCTGTGCTCCATGTCGTCCTGTTTACTGAGGGTGACATTGAGCTGGTATTGAAGCCTTTCAAAGGTAACCTGTAGTGGAGAGATGTCATCCTCCGCCTGCCCAATCCTGCGCTCCGTTTCAGACACCCTCTCCCGCAGCTTGTGAATATCCTGACGGATCAAGAAGATATCTATCTTTACCTCTTCTATCTTGGAGGTAAGGGTAGTCTGACAGAGGGAGACGGCCTCGAGGATGCATGCTGTGTCGCCTGTCGGAGGAGTCTCCTCCGCGGCCGAGGGAGCGGCGCCATCTTCCCCAGCCGCGTCCCGCTCCTCGTGGCGATATTTGGCCAGCTTGGCCAGCGCTCCCGGGGCTCGTTTCGTCTGTGACATGGGCACAAGAGGTAGGCTGTCAGATTAGGGTATTGTGTGCCAGGTATTAAGGATGTCGTTAAGCCGGAGCTCTTAGTCTGCACTCCCTACTCCATGCAGCTTCAGGCCACGCCCCCATGGGTCTGGTGCATTATTCCAGTGCTGGTACTGGGCCCTTCTTGGGGTCTAGCTCCGTTGGGGTTGGTGCCGTTCGGGTGTATGGTGTTGCTGGTGGTAGGCAGGTTTTCTGATCGTATTCTTTTGGGAGGGACTGTTTCTGCCTCCGATTCGGTCCCCGGTCCTTTACTCTCTACTGGCTCGTATTTAGAATTGGATGGCGAGAGCTACCCGCTGCTCTCAGACATAGTAAGGATTGTATATGCCTCAGCTGTAAAATATCTTTTGGACATAGCTGATGTGAAGCCGTGATGGCTACACTGCTGATGGGTGACAGTGATGTTGACTGACGGGTGACACTGATTAAGTTGCACTAATGGACTGTACGACAGATCCACTGATGGCGCCTCTAATGGACTGTATGACAGATCCACTGATGGCGCCTCTAATGGACTGTATGACAGATCCAATGATGACGTGTGTAAAAAAATTTTAAAAAATTAAAAAAATTAAAAAAAAAAAAAAAAAGCACAGTAACAGTCAATTCTCTGTTCTCCGATTCTCTTCCTCACACGATCAGTGTGTGAGGAGAAGCGAAGCCAGGAACAGCCATTGTGTTTACAGCTGTGACCGGCTGTGATTGGAGACACGCCTCATCTCAGTTTGCCGTGCACTCCCAGGGGCGCGCACTAGTAGCACATCTTGAAGGATGTCATATGATGCCCGATCAGGATAACTGATCCACCTCACGGCTGTCATTTTGCTATTGGCTGGGTAGGATCTGGTTAACAGTGGACAGAAATTACAGTACCTGTATCCCTCACTTCTTCGTTAAGGACATTTTAGGGCAGTACTAGGTAGAGTAATCTGAATTTGTTAGTGTTTTTAGAAATGAAAACTGCTGCTATAAACTGCAAAAATGTACTCGCCTCTAACCACTTCAGCTGCGGAAGGTTTACCACCCCCCCCCCCTTCATTACCAGGATATTTTTTGCGACATGGCGCTTTGTTACTTTAACTGACAAATGTGCGATCGTGCGATGATGTACCCAAATAAAATTTATGTCCTTTTTTCCCCCCCACAAATAGAGCTTTCTTTTGGTGGTATTTGAGCACCTCTGCGGTTTTTACTTTTTTGCACTATAAAAACAAAGCTAGACTGACAATTTTGAAAAAAAAAAAAAAAAAAAAAAAAAAAAAAAAAAAAAACACACACACACACAAAATATTTTCTACTTTCTGCTATAATACACAGCAAAAAAAAAAAAAAAAAAAAAAATGTATATTGTTTGCAAAAAAGTTTTAGCACCTACAAAGCATGTAATATTTTTGTGGAATTTTTATTTTATTTTTTTTTTTACTAGTAATGGCGTTGATCAGCGACTTATAGCTGGACAGCGAAACACCGCGGTGGACAAATCAGACACCAATTGACACTTTTTGGGGACCAGTTACACCAATACAGTCATCAGTGCTAAAAAAATATGTACTGTCACTGTACTAATGACACTGGCAGGGTAGGAGTTATCATTAGGGGCAAAGGGTTAAATGTGCCCCTAGGGTGTCCTTTGTGTGGGGGGGGCGTACAGTGGGAAGACAGATCCGTGTTCTTGCGTAGCAGAAACACAGGCTCTGTCTTCCCTTGTCACAGAACGGCGTTCTGCCTTGTTTGCATAGGCAGAACGCCGTTCTGCCTCTGTCGGGAACAATTGTCAGGTCACAGCGGACATCGGGTCCACCGGACCTGCTTATTGGCTCCCGCTGTGTCCAATCATAGTGGGAGCTGGTCACTGGTGGCGCATTACAAACATGAAAGATCATGTACAGGTATGCAATTTGGCCTGTAGGAACCGCTGCCCTGCATTACATATACGTGGGGCAGTCGGCAAGTGGTTAACTAGGCCATTTCCCGCTTTCAGTTCTGCAATAATTTAATTGACAATTATGTCATGCAACGCTGTAACAAAATGAGCTTTATACCATTTTTTTTAAACAGATAGAGCTTTCTTTTGATGGTATTTAATAACTGCTGTTTTTTTTTTTTTTTTTACTACTATAAAAAAAAAAAAAAAAAGTTTTCCCTACTCTCGGTTAAAATGAAAAATTCCACAATAGTACTAAAAACCCCGAAATGACCCTTTTTGGAAAACAGACACAACAAGGTGATCTCCTTTTTCTTCTATACTTTTTGGAAATGAAGAAACATGCTGGTACTGAGGGAGTTGAACATGGAGCTTGAGAATAGTGCACTAGATACAATAATTCAAATGTCATCCACAGAAGGAGGCAGTGAAGGGATTATTGTACTGGTCACATACAGTGGCAATGGGGATGAAGGGGTTAATGATCAGATAGGTAGGATAAGGTAGGTGAGGGTTAATTTTACAGGAAACTAAAGACAGTATTATAGATAGTATGCATAAGAGAGGAGGTGAGCAGGAAAGGGTTAATAAATAAAATGGATCACTGCAACAGAATGAATGGATCAGCACCTGCACGCAGTCGCTGATCTATTCAGTCTGTGCCCGTTCATATGCACTGATCTTTCTCTTTCCCCTGTCAGGTGTCTCTTGTGTACCCTGCAGTCTAATGACCATGATCACCCAGGAATCAGCTACCCAACAGCTGGTTATCCAGTCCCTTGGTAAATGAAGGGCTGCCAATTCTCCAATGAGTGCAACAGTACAAAAGTAAGAGTATTTCTAGTCTAGTTTTTTATGGAAGAGCTAGAATGTGTCAGCATGGTTGCTGTCTGTGCTTGTTTAGGAGATTTCCCTTCATTCCCTGCCCTGCCGTAACATTGTCACTGTGAAGGAGCGTAAGGGGATGTGACGGAACCATCCATCACCCAGCTTGGGTGCATCCGTCAAGATATAGCTTCCTTCAGTCTGGAACCAGGAACAAGGTATTATAGCTGAATATTGCACCCAAGATACTAGACAAAACTAGCTTAGATGTAAACTGGAACTTACTTTATTACAACTAAACCGGAAACTAATCAACATAAATACATAATATCTCACGATAGTTTGATAACAAGGCAAATTGGTCACAATATTAGTCAGATCTCCAAGAGATGATCAGACAGACAAATAGGTGACTCAATTAACAATGGGAATGCACACTTAGGAGGCACACAATGGGAGAGACACTTCAACACAGAACACCTCAATAACCAGACTATAGGAGGAGACCCCAGCCCAGAGCAGGCTGTCAGGCATCAGTCTATGAGATCAACTCATACAATGTTCCAGCAGTCTGAAAAGGTGGAATGAACTAATCTTCATAGATTTCTTGAGGGATATTGTGTTATTAATGTCCCAAGTGGAGAAGCCTCTCCGATCAAGTCTGCAGGAGGGCCACCATATTCCCTCTGACCATTAACCTATACAAGATTAATATTACACCTTTCCATCAACTCCAGAAGGAAAGCTATATTGTCCATAATCAGATAATTATTCTAGGCCTCGCTCTCAGCATTCATCACATGGTTGTTCATCATTAGAGAATGATCTGCTATCTCAAATGCCAGGGCCCATAGTAGGCAAAAGGCCACCCTGCAGTCCTCTCCAAATGCTCATCCTGGTTGGGTCTGTCACAGGGGATATCTAAAATGGGGCTACATAGAGCAAAGAACCCCCAATGGAAGTTTATTGCCATTGTGTCCTCATTAACAGATTTCCCCTTGTACCCCCTGCCCTGGCGCACTGGGACAGAAATGATGGAAACTCCTGAATGGGAAAAGAGAATAGACTGAATAAAAAAAAAAAAAACTGACCTTGGAAAAAACCATTGATGTTATGGTATTTACCTACTACCCACTTTGTCCAAAACTAAAAAGAATAGTTCTGTGTAAACAGAAAGTGCTCACTAATATTAGGAAATATGATCAGGTTCAAAAAGGTTTGTAAAACATGCTATAAAGAATGAAGCCTCAATAGCGAAGCTATACCTTCTCATGGACTGTCATGCAACTTGCTGCATCTTCCTGTAAGATGTCACTCACACCATTAGACAGTCTTTCATATTTTAACTTGGGTTCCTCTTCGCTGTCATCCTCCTAAATACAGAACAAAAGACATCATGTAAAAAGGGATTGTCCCATGGGCACTACAATAAAACACTTTACATTGATTGGGGACAGAAACAAGGAACAAAAAATAAAGTGGTAATTAATCCAAAAACTACAATTTTATATACAGTATTTTTTATTATTAAATTTCACCTGATAATCCAACCAGCAACACAGTTCATGTCATAGGGTGGCTCCAGACAATATGGAGAGAGGGTAGAAAATAATCAAACTGTGCTGCGCTATAAAAAATAAATAAAAATCAATAATAAAAGTAACTAAAAATGGTAAAATCAACAAACATATATTGCTGAAAGTTCATATATAGCATCTGTGACTGATTGAAATGAATTAAAAAAAAAAAATAAAAATCAATACATCAACGGGGCAAAGATTCAAAGTGCTTGTGCTTTCCTCCAAAAGTCTCACAGGCTGCTCACCTCTCATCTGCATAAAATCAGCAGGGTTCCTGGGGATAATAGAGAGGGCTGGCGTGGTGCTGGTAATCACTTTACTCCTTCAAATCGCATATTCCCATGGGATAAACACCCGGTTCATCTCACCAGATATGCAAGAAGGAAGGCAGAATCTAGTGCTCTCCCTTCAAAATTTTTACTTCAGTATAAAAAAAAAAAAAAAAAAAAAAGGGTATATAACTCACGAAGATGGCACTAAGCCGTGCAAGCTGAAAACGCATTCCAGACACAATAGGTCTCAAGATGGCCGCAATGTAACTTCAATACACAGACTTCATCCCCTAGACGCATATCGTCAAAGCATTGACTTCTTCAGTATGTACCCCCACCAGCCTTCTCTATTATCCCCAGAGGGGAACACTGCTGATTTAATTCAGATGCGAGGTGAGCAGCCTGTGAGAATGGTGGAGGAAAGCACAAGCACTTTGGATTTTTGCACCGTTGATATGTTGATTTTTTTGAATTCACTTCAATCAATCACAGATTCTATATTTCAACATTTAGCAATATATGTTGATTACCATTTTTAGTTAAAATTATTGATTTTTTTTTTTTTTTTTTTTTTTTTTTATAGCGCAGCACTGTTTAATTATTTGCACCTTTTAAAGTGAAGTGAGAACACTTTTTAGTGATGGCAGCTATTAAGAAAAAAAAATTACACCACTTTATTTCACGAGATTGCACAGATTGATATTCATTTTATTCACTTGGAGAGAGGGTAGTGTTAGGATTTAGGCCCCATTCAAATCTGCACTTTTGTAACTCCAAAATCCCATTAATTTCAATTGTGACTGAGGGAGTTAGTAGCTTGATGCTTAATGCTCCAAAAGCTGCATGGGCTACAGTACTTTTCAGGCAGATGTAGGCATTTTTGGCACAACAGACTTCAAAGGGAACACTTGAAAATGCTTGAATCAAGTGTATGAATTTTTTTTTTTTCTTCCTGGTGTATTTCAGGCATTTTAGCATGCAAGAACTGGTTTCCACCCCCTAGCGCTTTCCAACGGCTAAAACAAAAACACCTGACACTTGAATACACTTTAAGCACAAGTAAAACAATTGAAATACACTTCTAAAAAGGCTTAGATATGCGCAAAAACACTTAAATAGAAAAATACCTGAAAACCATTCTGCTCAGGTGTAAATGCAGCCTTAAAATAGACTTTACTAACAAAAGTAAAGCAGAACTCCAGTTAACATTTTTTAAGCAGTTACAGCTTTCTCGGGATAAAGGTTTTACATTAATGAATAAAAGCTGACCATAGTAAGCCCCAGTCAGTGGGAAGATCACTGCGGTATCATGTGATTTGGTACATACAAAAACGCACTGCCTTTGTGATCTGCATTTGGGGTGCCGTTAATACATTGGCACCAGCATTAAGATTGCAAAGGCAGTGCAATCAACTGCAGTGCTGAAAATGCGTATGGAACGTGCCTTCCCCACGCTGCATTTTGGTGTGAACCAGCCCTGAGGCAGAAAGGCAAAAGAATTGAAGATGGGTACATTCCCTAAAATGCCAGCATCTAACTAGTGGATATTTTGTCCGGATGATAAACTGTACAACTTTACCAGAATGTCAGTGACCACCTTTAACAGCTTACTAAC
Organism: Aquarana catesbeiana; assembly: GCF_042186555.1. Taxonomy (NCBI): domain Eukaryota; kingdom Metazoa; phylum Chordata; class Amphibia; order Anura; family Ranidae; genus Aquarana; species Aquarana catesbeiana. The sequence goes on along the minus strand of NC_133328.1, from coordinate 202,562,696 downwards.
TATTGTCAGACCACATCTGAGATGAATGAGAACCAACATGAGAATGAATACCAACTTTTTTTTTTTTTTTATGAAAAGGGGAAGAGCATAACTTTCTGCCTCTAAATACACCGTAGCTATCTGCAGTCAACCAGTCAATTCAGTAAACCCTGGATGCAGCACTTTCCTTCCCCCTTTTTCTAAATACAGCTAAAACAGCTTAACGTTGTTAATCGTTATTTATGAACAGAAAGATTACTTTGCTTTCTATAAGTCCAGCTGCCTGCAGAAAAGTCTACCCTATGAACTCTGAAATTTAGACATCCATGCAAATGCAGCTTTAGGGTCCGTTTACACTAAAAAAAACACTTAACTGCTTCAGCCCCGGAAGATTCTACGCCCTTCCTGACCAGAGCACTTTTTGCGATTTGGCACTGCGTCGCTTTAACTGACAATTGTGCGTCGTTGCACCCAAAAAAAAAAAAAAAAAAAAAAAAAAAAAAAAATTGACGTCCTTTTTTTCCCACAAATAGAGCTTTCTTTTGGTGATATTTGGGAACCTCTGCAGTTTATTTTTTGCGCTATAAACAAAAAAAAAAAAAAACAAAAAAAAAAAAAAAAAGAGACCATTTTGAAAAAACGCATTATTTTTTGCTATAATAAATATCCCCCAAAAATATATATAAAAAAAACTTTTTTTCCTCAGTTTAGGCCGATATGTATTCTACATATTTTTGGTATAAAAAAAAAAAAAAAAAAAACTCAATAAGCGTATATTTATTTGGTTTGCGCAAAAGTTTTAGGGTCTACAAAAAACAGGGGATAGTTTTATAGCATTTTTATTATTTTTTTTTTTTTACTAGTAATGGCGGCGATCTGTGATTTTTATTGTGACTGACATTATGGCGGACACGGACAATTTTGACACATTTTTGGGACCACTAGCATTAATATTGCGATCAAAAATGCATTGATTACTGTAAAAATGCCACTGGTAGTGAAGGGATTAACACTAGAGGCAGTGAAGGGGTTAAGTCTGTCATATTTTGTGTTCTAACTGAAGGGGGAGTGGACTGTGCAGGGAATAGATCGTCTGTTCATACTCTGAAGAGACTGTCACTTCTCCCCTCAGAGAACCAGAAACTGTGTGTTGACACACACACACACACACACACACACACACACACAGTTCTTGGTTCTCTCTGTCTCAGCAGCGATCGCGGGAGTCCCGGCGGTGATCGAGATCGTCGGGCACTCGCATCAGCACGGGGGGGCGCGCGTGTGCCCCCTAGTGGCCACAAGGCGAAGCGACGTTACATAACATTGTTTCGCCCAGCCGTGCCATTCTGCCGCAGTACAACTGCGGCGGCTGGTCGGCATGCGGTTAAGCTGCCACCTTATCTAAGAAGTTGTAAGTTGTAATATAACATTTTGTTTATGGGTTTAATACCACTTTAGTGAACCAGCCAATTAGTTAAAAGTCTTAAAGTGGTAGTAAACCGCACCCAAAAAACGCACCAGAAAAAAATTAATAATAATTGGGCCCTGGGTAGTTTAAGTCATAATGTCTATTAGCACTAGCACATTATGACAGACTTACCTGAAAACTATTCCCTCCAGCGGTCCGCTGTCACTGCTGTAGGCACTTCCATTTTTCACCTGGTCTATCTTCCGGGTTCATGGGCTTCGGCTGTATAAATGGTAGAGCCAGGAGAACGTGACTTCTGCGCATGTGTATGGGAGTTACAGCCGTGTCACAGAGTTCCAAATGGACAGCACAGTCCATTCAGAGCCTAGTGCACCGCTGACATCACCGGATGCTACTAAAATAAATATTTCCTAAAAGGGTGCACATACAGTACTCAGCATAAATGAGTACACCCTAACAGATTCGTCAAAAAACCTTTACTTTCAGAATCAAAATTTTCTTTGGGACACTATACTCTACAAAATACTCCTACAAATGTGGGCTATTGATTGAGTGCAACCAGGATTTGTTAATCTGCACACAAAAAAGTATTTTTCCTAACAAAATCATTCAAGGCCACGTTTCAAAAATGAATACACCCCAATGAAAGTCTTAGGAGAAAAGCTAAATTTTAGACAACAAAATCCTAATTAACAAGAATTCAACTACGAGGGAGTCTAAATATTCATTAACCGCTTGCGGACTAGCCGCTGCAGTTATACTGCGGCAGGTTGGCTCTGCTGCACGAAATCACATAGCTGTACGTGATCACGCGACGTCCAGATAGCAGGCACACACGCGCCCACCGCAAGCTCCGTGAGTCCAACTGCGGGTCCCGCAGATTCGATGTCCACAGGGATACCCGCGATCATCTCACGGCGAGGAAGAATAGGGAAATGCTGATGTAAAGCAAACATTTCCCTGTTCTGCCTAGTGACAGGACACTGATCACCGCTCCCTGTAAACGGGAGCAGTGATCACTGTCGTGTCACACAACCAATCCCCGACACAGTTAGACTCACTCCCCAGGACACACTTAACCCCTGCAGCGCCCCCTCCTGGTTAACCCCATTCACTGCCAGTCACATTTACACAGTAATCAGTGCATTTTTAATCAATAAATGTGAATGTCCTAAAATAGCGCCAAAAGTGTCCGATCTGTCCGCCATAATGTCGCAGTCACGATAAAAATTGCTGATCGCCACCATTACTAGTAAAAAAAAAAATGAATAAAAATGCCATAAAACTATACCTCATTTTGTAGATACTACAACTTTTGCGCAAACCAAACGCTTATTGCGATTCTTTTTTTTTTTTTTAACCAAAAATATGCAGAAGAATATGTATCGGCCTAAACTGAGGGAAAATAAAAAAAAAAAAAACTTTATATATTTTTGGGGGATATTTATTATAGCAAAAAGTAAAAAATATTGCTTTTTTTTCCAAAATTGTCGTTTTTTTGGTTTATAGCGCAGAAAATAAAAACCGCAGGGGTGATCAAACACCACCAAAAGAAAGCTCTATTTGTGGGGAAAAAAAAAAAAAAAAAAAAATAAGGCTTCAATTTTGTTTGGGAGCCACGTCGCACGACCGTGCAATTGTCAGTTAAAGCAAAATCCTTCTGGGGCTGAAGTGGTTAAACAGGTGTCCAGCAGACAGTTGATTATAAATAGGCATTACTTAAAGAAAACCCCTCCCCATTTCATGATGTCAGCAATAGCACCACATGGAAGAGAAATGTCACAAGGCCTGAGAAAGAAAAAAAATGTAATTACACAAGAAAGGTGAAGGCTACAAGAAGATCAGCAAAGCTTAAAGCGGTAGTAAACCCAGCCATAAAACAGTTTAATTTCCGGCATGTGCCGGAAATGCAGCACTCCCATTGGTTGTGCTCTCAACCAAACTGTCAAACCATCAGATGGCTGGTGTCATAATTGATCACATGTGCAGCATCATGGCAGTTGTAGATAAAACAGAGGCAAAGATGGCAGCTTCCTTGGCTGAAAACAACAGGAGGGTTTACTTACACTTTAAGGCCCCTTACACACGGTCGGACCATTCAGGACTGCCTGTCAGTTTTGACGGCGGACCAGAACGGGCGCTCCATGTTAGTCTATGGAGCGGAAACCTCTCCTAAAGCCCATGCACAAAAAAAGCCTGCCTAGAATTTGCCAGGGCCTATGCTGAAAAAGAAGACGACTACAGGGACTCTGTACTCTGGAGTGAGGAGATCAAGATAAAAGTTTTTGGAACTGATTGCTTCAAAACCATACGGTGTTGCAAAGGTGAGGAGGAGTACAAAGAAAAATGCATGGTGCCTACAGTGAAACATGGTGGTGGCAGTGTCCTTCTGTGGGACTGCATGAGTGCTGCTGGTGTCAAGGGGCTGCAGTTCATTGATGGTAACATGAATTCACAGACTTACTGCTCTATATTGAAAGAGAAGATGCTACCATCGTTCTGTGCCCTTTGTCATGCACTTTACCAACATGACAGTGATCCAAAACACACATCTAAGGCCAGTGTTGCATTTCTGAAGAACAGGGTGAAAGTGATTCAGTGGCCAAGTAGGTCTCCTGATCTGAACCTAATCGAACACCTATGGGGAATTCTTTCTTTTTTTTTTTTCCTTGTCAAAAGAAGTTTGAGTATACAATGTTATAAAGATACATAAAGTAAGTTTACAAGGATCTATAAAGTAAGCTCATTGTTTTACAGTAGGGTTTATATAGGTAAATATCATGAAATTTCAAATATTAAACATTGGGTTCACGTAAACCTAAATTAAAGATATATATCATTTCCTTAGTTACTTTTGTAGGTATTTAAATGATTTATACCTACTATACATATTGTTTACAAGTAGAGTGTATATAGGTCAAATAAATTCTGATAATGAGCTTTAATCGTAAGGTGGAGAAAAGGAAAGAGAAAGAAGAAAAAGGGTTGAAAGGTAGAGGTATGGTCCACAAGGTTGTCCAGCTCGTCAGTTTATTATTCTTTTTAGTTCTCTTTGAAGCCTTAGAATGGGTGTCTCTGTAAGTCATTTAATCTGTTACCATGGCAACAGGACAGAGTCATTGAAGTTTGACAGGAACTGTTGTTTTATCCAAGGATGCCAAAGTTTTTCAAATTTTGGAATTTGATTTTGATCGATGGCTACCATCTTAGCATGGGACATTGTATTATTCATTCTGTGAATTGTTTCTGCTAGTACCAATGTAGGAGATTTCCATGCCTTGGCCACTGTTTGTTTTGCAGCCGTTATTAGTTGGATCATAAGTTTGAATTGAGAGCGTGTTAACCATTCCGGTTTTAGATTAAGTAAAGTTAAATATGGATCTGGTTGTATTATTTTTTTAAATATTTTAGATGCAATCACGAAGACTTCCTTCCAGAAGGTTTGGATTACTGGGCACGTCCACCATATGTGTAAATATGTGCCTATTTCTGGGCATCCTCGAAAACAAAGAGCTGAGGTATTAGGTGAATATTTTGCCACTCTAGCGGGTACAAGGTACCAGCGAGTTAGGACTTTATAATTTGTCTCCAGTGCTAAGATGTTGGGTGAAGATGACTTAGATGTGAGCCATATGTTAGACCAGTCCGTGTCTTCTAAAGTTCGTCCCAGGTCCTCCTCCCACCTCTGAACGTAAGAGGGTCTATTAAGATTTGCTACTCCATATAATTGATTATAAAGTGATGAAATTGTACCTTTAGCAAATGGATCTTTTGTACAGATTGATTCAAAAATGGATAATTGGGATAATGGTGTATAGAAATTTTTGATTTGGAGATATCTAAATATCTCAGAGTTTGGTAGATCATATTTTTCTCTAAGCGATGGGAATGAAAGGAATGATTTAGATGCTATGAAGTCATTTAGTGTCTGAATGCCTGATGTTGTCCAAGCTTTAAAAGAATTTGGGTAGATCCATGCCGGATAAAAGGCCGGATTTCTGATAAAAGAAAGGAGAGGATTGTGTGGCGATTGTAACTGATATTTGGTTTTTAGTTTATCCCAGAGAGATAAGAAGTGTTTAGTTATGGGATTATGAATTTTAAAGCGGTCTTTAGGATCAAGCCATAATAAATTTGATATTAATAGAGGGTCATTTTCTGAAGCCTCTATAAATACCCATAATGGGATTTCCTGTTTTGCATGGTATTTGGACAGACTGGCCAAATGTGCTGCTCTGTAGTAGTTAGTAAAATTAGGGTATCCCAGGCCTCCTTTATTTTTGGGAAGATTTAGTGTGTGTATAGGTATACGTGGTTTAGAAGAGCCCCATATAAACGAAGTTGCTCTTTTTTGTACTATTCTCAAAAAATAGGAAGGAATTGGAATAGGGAGGACTCTGAATAAATAAAGCAATTTGGGTAGAATAGTCATTTTGATTGCATTAATCTTCCCTATCCAGGATAAAGGAAGTTGCGACCATTGTTTTATTAGATTTGTGATCTGTCTTAATACAGGAGGATAATTGGTTGAGAATAAGTCAGAATGAGATGCTGTTAAATGAATTCCAAGATGTGGGATTGATTTTTCTGCCCATGTGAATGGGAGTGCAGCCCTAGCCGGGATCAATTCCATGTTTGTGAGTGAAATATTAAGCACTAGGCATTTCTTAGGATTAATCATAAGGCCGGATAGGGCTGCAAATCCATCAAGAGCTGGTATTAAGTTAGGACCAGAGACCTGTGGTGATGATAGAAAAAGTAATATATCGTCTGCAAATATACATAATTTGTGTGTAATACCTCCTACTTCAATGCCAGTTATAGTTTGGTTTGTTCTGATGTATTGGGCCATGGGTTCGAGTATAAGGGCAAATAATAAGGGAGATAGTGGGCAACCCTGTTGGGTACCTCTTTCGATATTAAAGGCTTCAGATTTGTATCCAGCATATTTTATATAGGCTTTGGGTTTATTATATAATGCTTTGATCCATGTTAAAAAGTGGGGTCCAAAACCCCATTTTTGTAATGAATATTGCATATATTGCCAGGATACTGTGTCAAATGCCCTCTTAATATCGAGAGATAGAAAACAAAGGGATTTTCCGTTTTTTAGCAATATGTGCCAATAACACTGCCCTGCGTATATTATCGCCTGCCTGCCTATTTGGCATGAAGCCTACTTGATCTCTATGTATTAATTTTCCTATAATGCTATTGAGGCGTTTTGCTATTATTTTTGCTAATCATTTAATATCGAGGTTTAACAGAGAGATAGGACGATAATTCACACAGGAAGTATCAGAAAGGGGTTTTGGGATCATACAAACAATTGCCATTAGTGTTTCTTGCCGAAAAGAATGTCCATCTAGAAGTTTGTTAAAAGTTTCAGTGAGAATGGGAGAGAGTATTTCTGAGAATGTTTTATAGTATAAAGCCGAGTAGCCGTCTGGGCCTGGTCTTTTGTTAAGTTTTAGGTCTTTTATGGCGTTAGCAACTTCATCTATAGTTATAGGCTCATCCAAACTGCTTTTTTGATTCTGAGATAACTCAGGTAAGGTTATTTTTGAGAAGAAGGATTCAGCCTCTGTAGGATTAAATTCATTGTTTGTCTTGTATAAAGTTGCGAGATGTGAGTGAAATTTATGGACTATTTTAACTGGATTACAAGTGTAAACATTTTTTGATAATTTCAAACGTATTGGTTTGAAAGATTTGTTAGTTGAATTTAATGCCCGAGCCAAATATGTACCTGGTTTGTTTGTATTCATGTAGAAATTGTGTTTGGAGCGTTTGAGGGATTTAGCAACTGACTCAGTGAGAAATAGATCGTATTCCAATCTAGATTTTTCCAGATGAGATTTTGTACTCTGAGATGGATTATCTTGAAATGATATGTAGGCTGCATTAAAATTGAGTTCTAGTTTTTTTGCTAGATTTTTGCTTTCCCGTTTAAATAGTGCCATTTGTCTTTGTATTGTACCACGCAAGACAGGCTTATGAGCTTCCCACAGTGTTATTGGGGAGATGTCTGTTGTATTATTAATTGATATGTATTCCTTTAAAGCTTGTTCAATGGCCATCTGATGTAGTGGGTGTTTGAGCATTATGTCCGGTAAGTACCACGTTGGGTCATGCGCTTTTGGTATGGCTGAGGCTATAGTAGTGTATACTGCATTATGGTCAGACCACGGAATCGGAATTATATCTGATGCAATCATTTCTGGTATCATTCCTATTGTTAGAAAAATATGATCTATTCTGGTGAAGGTTTGATGAGGGTGCGAGAAATAAGTGAATTTCTTTTTCATTGGGTTACTTTCTCTCCACGAATCTACCAGATTGTATTTGGAAAGAAGTTGAAAAAAAGGTAATCTAGAGGTTATTTTGGATGGTGTAAAAGGTGATTTATCTAGAAATGGGAGGAGGACCTGGTTCGAATCCCCACACATTATCACTGTTCCTATTTTGTGTGTATTAATCACTTGTAATATATGTGAGAGGAATGGTGTAGGTTGTTTGTTAGGAGCGTAGTAGGAAATCACCGTGATTGCTGTATCCATTATATAACCCATGAGTATCAGGTATCTACCTTCTGGGTCTTTAATTTCTGATAAGGTGAATGGTGTGGATCGGTGAAATGCAATTAGAGTTCCCCTTTGCTTGGTACAGGCAGAAGCCATGTAAATTTGTTGATAAAAAGGAGAAATATATTTTGGAGTAGAATCTTTGGTGAAGTGTGTTTCTTGGAGGCATACTATGTGAGCCTTCTTGTTATGGAAAGTACGGAAGGCTTTGGTCCTTTTTTGAGGGACATTTATTCCCTGAACATTCAGGGAAAGTATATTCAGTGGTGCCATGGCAATAGATCAAATAGTTTTGACTTACTTTTTGTTATGCAGAGCTGACTGCGCAGATCAACCTGTGTGGACTGAAGAGATGAATAGATAGAAAAGAAACCAGTGAATTCTGGAGTAAAGAGTAAACAAAAAACATATGAGATTAGATGATACATTGTATAAATTATTTTTTGCAAGTAATCACAATTTACCCGTGAAAGAGAATAAATATCTCTCTCAGGGGAATAAGTGCCTTCGTCACACTCTCACATAATATGGTTGGGAGAATGAGGAGGGCTAATGGGGGTACACGGATCTTCCGCTTACAGGAGAGAAGTGCTATGTCAAAAGACATCAAAATGATGTTTTCATTAATTGGAGTGCAGAATATAGTTTTTGTTGAAATTATTTATTCCAGGGTGGTTGTATATGGTTAGTCTTGCCCTAGGCTAAATAATTCAGTTAGAAAGGTACTGTTAATAACTTTGGTATTGATGAAGATAGTTTGAATTATTTTGGGATTTTAACCCTTTTAGAGTAAACAATTACATATTTTATTCATATGCAACTGTTTAGATATGTTAACTCATAAAATTGAGGTTGTATTGCTTCAGATTAGAATAAACAAAAACATAATTCTAGGAACTAGTTACGTAATAATATATTTGTTTTAAGAAAAGAAAGAAAAAGCTTCCATTACTTCTGGATTATTGAACATATTTGTCCTAAAAAGTAATAAATCTATTGTTATTACCTGATAATATATAACTGAACAAGAATTTCCTTATTTCACTTATATATTCTAAGGCTATATGAATCAGAAGTAATAAGAAATATAACTGGAATGTAACATGATCCCACACAGTGTGTGACTATCAGAATGCAGTTACATTCAGTTATAAATAGTTTTTTTATAGAGAACCATCTCTTAGTATAATAAATGAAGAGATATCAGGAATTAGGATGTCAGTCCATTGAATCTTCTTGGTCCATGGATGATGTGGCATAACGGCCTCTTGTGAGAATGAGGATTCCCATTTTGTTCTGGAATTTTCTGGGTGCTGCCTGAAGGTGAAGATGATGCCATTCTTCTGCGTGTGGGAGTGTTGCTGCTTGTGGGTTCTGTCAGATTTAATTTTAAAAGGGTTTGTTGTAGTTCATCTGCTGATCTGCTTCTGTAAATTGTACCTTGGTAGTTAAATCTGACTGAAAAGGGGAAGCCCCATTGATACATAATGTTGTGGCGTTGCAGTTCCATTAGTTGGGGTTTCATGGATCGTCTTTTAGTAATAGTAAGTTGGGATAGGTCAGCAAAAATTTGATAATTGTGTCCTTGAAAATTAAGTTCTTTTTTTCTCTTGCAGCAATTAGTATTTGTTCTTTCGTTCTGTAATAATGAAATTTTGTGATTATATCACGTGGGGGTCCATCTTTCTTTTTGGCTGTGAGGGCTCTGGGTACTCTGTCCAGTTCTAAACGTTCAATAGGGATATCTGGCTTTAGTTCTTGTAATAGAGCAGTAATAGTAGATTGCAGGTCTGTCACAGTTTCAGGTATTCCCCTTATGCGCAAGTTTGAACGTCTGGCTCTATTTTCGTAATCTTTGAGCTTAGTTTGAAGTATTAAATTCTCTTTTTTTAATTGTTCCAATTCTGTTATATTTTCTTGGGTTGTAATTTCAATTTCATCCATTTTTATTTCTAAGGCTGCGGTGCGGTTTCCCAGCTCTCTTATTTCTTTGGTTAGGCTGTTTGTTATTTGGTCTGAGGTTTGTTTTAAAGCCTTATGAAGCATCTTTTCAAATTGTAATAATATTACTGGGGATACTGAGGAGGCTTGTGGAGAAGTTTGTGAGAGGATTTGTTCTGTATCTGACTCAAATGGAGAGTCTTGCTGTGACATTTTCTGTCTGTGAGAGCGCCCTGATGCTGTATCTTGTGAGGTGACTGGAGCTGCTTCAGCTGCAGTGAGTGCCTGTGAGCTCTTTGTGAGGTGATTTTTATTTCTGCCACGGTTTCCTCCCAGTACCATATTTCCTGCCCAAACTTTCACAGTTTGTTCCCAGGGGCAAAAAGGTTCAAATGGATACCTTTTGAGCCTGCAGGCTCCGCTTTGTCCTTCTCTTCTCTCCTCAGTGGTGTGGAGCTCTAACAATGCATGTCTGCTCCGCTAGGCTCCGCCTCCTGCCCCTTTCACCTATGGGGAATTCTAAAAGACAAGTTGAGCATCACTCTGCATCCAGGCTCTAAAAACAGGTCATTCCTGAAGAAGGGAAAGGAGATAGATGTTGCAATATGTCACCAACTTGTTCATTCCATACCTAGAAGACTTGGTGTGGTCCTTACAAATCATGGAGGTCATACAAAATACTAGATGTAGTAGTTTTTTTTGTGGGGTGTATTCATTTTTGCATCAACTAAATTTGAGTAAAAAACTAATGACTTTGTAATCCAAGTATTCTACTCTATTATATTATTAACGTTACTTACATGTAATGAGCTAAACAAATGTTCTATATAAAAAAAAAAAAAAAAAAACACACCTTGTGAAAATTTTGGAAATTGTTCTTGTGTTCATTGAGATATTGATTAAAGTCATACTTTTCAAAAGTGGTGTACTAGTTTATGCTGAGCACTGTGTTTACTGTACCTACAGGAGAGCCTTACTATAGGCTTACGCATAAGTTAAAATAAACCACGTGACTTTACTTCCACATTGACTGTATTATAGTGTATATATAGCCAGAATGGTATTTTTCTTGGATGGAATAGTAAAAAAAAAAAAAAAAAAAAAAAAAAAAGAGTTAAAAACCATATCAGGTTTATTTTTTCTGTATTCAATTCACTGGGAAGACTTCCCTTTACTTCCTGTGCTGGCAACACAACAGGAGCCTAAATGAAATGTTCCTCAAAGTGAGGGGAATTCCCATCTTAGTTGTCACTGGAATGTCTGCCCAGTTGGATGAACTTCCCTTTTCTTTGTCTTCGTGACACTGGTCAGCAAAAGAGGTCAGCAGGCTGAACCTTTCCAGTAGAAACACAATCAGCAAAAAAATATTTGGTCTTAACGCTTCTTTACTGTATCCAAAACTAAAAAGGAAAAAAAGGTTTTGCCTTTATTTACAACACTAACGCAAGGTTCCCTTGCTTTTTATAACAGAACATTCGATTTTTATACATGTCATAAGCTGGAAAAAAACTTAAATGAAGGCACTTTCCATCTACTTAATGGCAGCCAAACAAGGTATAATCTTAAAAATTGTAATCAGGAAAACTTGAGAAATGTATTAGTGATCCTCAGTAACGAAACCTGAAAAAATCCTACATGTCAATTTTCAGTAGAATCAGGGAGGTATAGACAGATACAGTTATATTGACATATGAACCTTTCATGTAAAAAGTAAAAGTTTGATTCTGTGGATTTGTGGTTTAACCATAGTTAACCTTCAAACGATTCATTTTTTTTTTTTTTATAAACCCAGCCTAAATTGCTTAGGTTTGTGTCAGGTCAAATACATGTGTCGGCTTTGTTTAAAAAAAGCATAAAGTACAAAAGTATGAATATATTTTAAAGCTATTTTTTTTAAATAAGGAAGAAATGCAGCAGCAATTTGGTTCTCAGGCCCTATCATTACATGAGTCCAATATTGCCATTTATTGTACCATCTGCAAAGGGAGACATTGCAGGACTAATATTGCCTAATCAAGAGGATAACCCTGTTATGGAAGTTAATACTGTATACTGCATTACATGTTGGTTATGGGGATGCTTTTTTAATCTTGTGGTGCCCCTCATCATGATTATGCCCCATTTTCCATTAATCGATCTTCGAATGTGATCATCTATGATAGCATAGCTCCCCTTGGATATGTGTGGGGGCCGCATTAAAATTTGCTTATGACTGGCTCTCAGTATTACGCGAAATGTCATTATGATACATAGGTGGATCTTTAGGCTACTAGATATTATTTACACTAATTATGGTTATATTACACAACTAACTTTTTTTTTATCAATGTTAGTTGTATAGCCTTTAGGATGTATGTTTTTTACAGACTGCCCGTTTCTTACCCTCGGTTCATGAACTTTATTGGTTCCTTCTTTGTTTTCATATACTAAGTGGCCTAGACATCTGCCCAGTAGATTCTGATTCGCAGCGACCTCCGTTTCTTCAGTGACTGGATTATTTTGCATGTATGTGTTCCAAGTAACAGGATATGTAATAGGATTTGATTCATATATGCATGCATTTACTATGGTTACATTATGATGCGATTTAAAGTAGAACTATAGGCACATTTTATTTTTCCATTTTGGCTAGAGTAAGGGAGGGTTATAACCTGTCAGATTTTGTTTTCCCACCTGCATTTGTGTCCCATTGCAGAGATTTCCCTTCACTTTCTGTCCCATAGCCAAAACAGGAAGTGAGAGGAAATCCCTGCAAATTAAGCCAATTTCTTGGGGCCCCCTAGGTCACCAGAACTAGTATCCCCTTTGGAAGATTTCCCCTCTATTACTGGGGACAACTGAATCTGGGATTTTCTTTTATGTTCACTTTCAAGGATATTGATGAACAAATAATGAAGAAGCTGAACTTGATTCTGGGAAATGTGCTGAGATTGAGGTTTGTCTCACCTGCAGCCTTCAGATCTTGGATATTACTTATTCATAATTACAGTAATCAATCAATATTACATGTATGCATGGGCTGGGAGTGCGACATAACCCTTCTAGATGGGGTTGAACTATTCTGCACTATGAGTTAAATGGTCTTCGATTTTATGATCTGTGGGTATTTTAATATGTGCATCAATAAAAAAAAAAGCAATCGTGGGGGGGCGTGGCCTGGACATGGCTGAATAGAGACGTGCAGTGTTTGAGCTCCCAGCCATCTCACGCTTATCCCAGCTAATTCAGCCTATACTGCAAACTATGCAATCTTCCAGAAAGAAAGCGGTGAAGAAGAGCGGTAAACTAACTAAATCCACTCCACAGCCACCCTCCTCCAACGAACTCAGAAGGAGATTTCATCTCTCACTTCTCGGCTCCCCGGAGCTCAAGATGGCGGCGCCACGAGGAGCACATTCAGGGAGACAGGCGGCGCGCAGTTCCTCATCACCGCACGGAGATACACAGCCGACGGACTCTTATGCTGGCTTCCCTCCGGATCTCCGCTCGGGCCTCAGTTTGCTCAACCTTCTTCCCAAGCTCCTGGAGGAGATGCGGAGCTGTGCTCTATCCTGCTATCACTGCCTACTAAAACAGACATTACAGCTCTCATAGGTTCATATGTTTATAGAGATGCATAGTATTTTTACAATTTAATGTGTCAGTCACGCTGGGGTGAGCCTTGTCCTTCCTCCCTCCCGATTAGGTTAACATATACTCCTGGGGGGGGTAGAGTCTGCGTCCTCCAGGAGCTATATGCAAAATACAATCCCCGTAATTTAAGGGGAACGTCACAGGCAAGACACTAGGCCTTGTTTGTTTCTCATAACTTTCTGTTTACTCCTTCTCTACCTTTCCTACTTTCTCTTTCCTATCTATACTTACCTTTCCCATCTTCTTTCTTCCCTTGACCCATACCTACCCTCCCTCATCCTAATATAATATGGCGGTCAGCAAAATTAATGTGATGTCTCTTAATGTGAAAGGACTTAACATACCAGAGAAGAGACGTATGTTACTAGATGACTTAAAGAGGAACCATACAGATATAGCCTTCCTCCAAGAGACACACTTTAAAACTAATAGATTACCGTACTTACAAAATAGACACTTTCCTGTAGCCTTTCATTCCATGAACCCGGACTCCAAATCGAAGGGAGTTTCCATCCTCATTTCAAGTAAGATTCCCTGGCAGGACCAAAGTTCTATGATAGACCCGACAGGAAGATAGGTCTTCCTTAAAGGCACAATTGGAACTGTAAAGGTAACACTAGCAACCATGTATGCCCCTAATGAACAACAAGCCACATTCTTACGAGAGACATTAGAGAAACTAAATGATTTTCGAGAAGGACAACCGATTGTGGGAGGCGACTTCAACACCCCCTTGATCCCCTCTGTAGACACATCGTCGGGTAAAACGTCGATCCCACCGAACCAACTCAAACGAATAGCTAAAACGCTCCATAAATCACAGTTAATAGATGTATGGCGCTTACAGCACTCGGGGGAAAGAGACTTCACATTTTACTCCCACATACACCAACTATTCACCGGAATTGATTACTTCATGATTCCACACTCACAGCTACACTCTGTTGAACAGACATCAATTGGCAACAGGACTTGGTCAGACCATGCACCAATATTTTTGAGCTACCGCTTATCGGACACTTCCTCGCCCAGACATAGTTTCTGGCGGCTTAATGAAAGCCTCCTACAAACCCCGGAAGTTCTGACAGACATGACAAAGGCACTAAGCCTATATTTCCAAGAGAATGACCAACCAGACTGTGACCCAGGGATACTATGGGAGGCCCACAAAGTAGTTCTAAGGGGGATCCTCATTTCTCATGGAGCCTGTATCAAAAAAAGAGAAATAAAATACTGACACAGCTTTTGCAGGAACTCGCCACTTTAGAAGCCAGACACAAACATGCCCCTACTCAGTCATCTGAAACACAGCTGTCAACCCTTCGAAGACAGATCACTGATCTTTTACACTATAGGGCAAAAGCAGCCCTACAATGCTGTCGCAAGAAGACATATGAGTCGGGGGATAAATGTGGGAAACTACTGGCTAATATGGTTAGAAGTCACAAATCGGCGACCTATATCCCACACATCACTACCTCAGGAGGCAAAAAAAGTAACCCTACCTGCGCTTATAACTGCCGAATTTAAACAGTTTTACTCCAAGTTATACAATCTGTCCCAGGGACCCCCCCACCCCCAATAATACGATAGAGGAATACATTATGTCCTCCCAAATGTCAACCCTTGCCCAGGAGATTAGAGCAGAACTAGACTCACCCATTACCCCAACAGAAATCCAGAGTGCCATAGGGACAATGAAACCGGGTAAAGCCCCAGGTCCGGATGGCTACACGCTACAATATTATAAAACTCTTTTGCCAATACTGGGACCCCATATGGTTACATTGTTTAACAAGATTGGAACAGGTGCAGTTTTTGCTAGGGAGACATTAGGTGTCCATATCTCAGTAATCCATAAAGAGGGAAAGGATCCGGCGTCATGTGGTAGCTACAGACCCATATCCTTATTAAATCTGGACCTTAAAATATTTACTAAGGTTCTGGCTGTCCGGTTGGCGCAGCACCTCCAACAACTCATTCACCCGGACCAAGTTGGGTTTATCCCTTCTAGAGAAGCTAGAGATAGCACCACGAAAGTGCTGAATCTGTTACATATCACTAGATCCAGGAAAACCCTATGTGTCTTTCTCAATACTGACGCAGAAAAGGCTTTCGACCGAGTCAGCTGGCCATTCATGAACGCGGTACTCAGACACATAGGCCTGGGGAGGTGATGCTCAACCGGATAGCTGGTATTTACTCCACTCCCACAGCGCAGGTAAAAGGCGAACGGAATTCTGTCAGATCCCTTCCCGATTACAAATGGGACAAGACAGGGCTGTCCCCTGTCCCCTCTCCTGTTTGCTCTTTCTCTTGAGCCATTTCTATCCAAAATTAGGTTAAACCCTGACATACACGGAATTTCACTGGCCCCCATAAGTTATCTGCTTATGCGGACAACCTACTTTTTTCACTGACCAACCCAGTAGTGTCCCTACCCAACCTCCTAAAGGAATTTGAAATATACAGGAAGCTGTCAAACCTAAAAATTAATTTCTCGAAACTGCGGTGGCCGGATGTGAAGGAGAGAAGACGTGCTGAGGCTGAGCTCCGCTCTCACATAGATCCTGACACCTATCCTGGCTCAAAAATCACACTTACCTACACCTAATCCGGCATCCTGGGGTCCAAGAGGTCTTACAACACCAAGTGGACCTCCCCGCCACCACCGGGTAAGACCCGTTCATCTGCGGCCTGTACCCGCTCCTCGGCCGCCGCCATCTTGTCCACGAGGCCTCCTGTCTCCACAATGTCGGCCGGTACAGACACAGACCCTGTCTGAGCTGTCTGCAGCTCAAGCAGCCTCACATGCTGAGCTTTTGGCTGCTATAAAAAACGGGCAATGACTCTGTCATGGTCAAGATAGACCATCTAGTCACGGATGTCAGCCTTATAAAGGCATGATATGGACAAATTTAGGTCCCGGTTTGCGGAGGCTGAAGGCCGCATCTCCCAGCTAGAGGATGATACCAGAGCTGACTCCCGGGACCTCCGTGCCCTGCAACTGCAAGTGAAAGCCCTGCAAGAAAAGTCCATAGACACTGAGAACAGACTGAGGAGGAACAACATTCATGCCATAGGCCTTCCTGAGAGAGCAGAGGGGTCTAAACCAGCTGAGTTTGCAGAATCCTTCCTCCTCTCTCTCCTGGATATCCCTGCCATGCCTCCTACATTTGTAGTGGAGAGGGCCCACAGGGTCCCCCCTGCACCCCCTGTACCTGGAGCCCCACCGAGACCATTCCTCCTCAGACTCCTGAATTACAGGGACCGGGATAAATTGCTTGCTGCAGCCAGGGAGAAGCAAGATTTACGCTTCAACAATGCAAAAATAATGCTCTTTCCCGACTATTCCCCAGAGATACAGCAGAGACGCCGATCGTTCACGGAAGCAAGACGACGCCTGAGAGACAAAGGATTGAAATTCAGCTTACTGTACCCTAGCAAGCTTCGTGTGATCGATGGCGAAAGAGCTCACTTCTTCATGGATCCTGAGGCAGCTCTTTCCTGGCTGGATGGCCGTGGCTAAATTGCAGCTCTGTATCCCCAGGTACTGTGACTTGGCTTAACCAGTCTGCAAGCTCAAACCTTCCTATTCTCCCCCCTTTCCACTTTGATCTACCATCAATAATTTCTACTTACCCTCGAGGTCATATCATCTGCCGCGGATCTCCATTCTTCAATTTTTAAATGTCATGTTGAGATTCTGATCCCATCTTCATTTGTATGGCAAGCTGACCCCCTACGTTTTATTTTCTTCGTTGGACTTTTATTTTTCACCCTCCCTTTTTTCATATGTCCCCTTTTTCACTTTTACAGCTCCAGTTTGGTAAGATATACACCAGGTGTGTGAACTGAGCATTATACTGAGAGCTGGACTGCTCACCTTCTGGATGAGCACACTATACAACCAACCCCAGCAGGATCTCTACGCAACAAAACCTTCACCTACCCCTCCTACACACCCCCTCCATCTGCCCCCAATTGGAGGCGGTCCATCACCCCACTGTTTGAGGGAATAGAATAAGTTCCTATCCCCCCCCCTCCCTTTTTTTTTTTTTTTTACCCTTTTTTGTGGGGTTCCTTTTTTTTTTTTTGGACTTTCCTACCAATAATAGGTGGACTGGTCTGCAGTAAAAGCATTGCAGAGTGATAACCCTATTTAGGGGTACATCTACAGTTAGAAGTTGTTTTTTTGGGTAAAACTATTCCCGCTCTCCTCCCCAGGTTTTATTTTTCTTTTTTCTTCTGGAGAGGAGATGGGAATTAGTAGGATAAGCACTCCGTGCTTGGGTCTTTTATGTTTTAGTTTGTTGTTTTTACTTTTAATGTTTAAATGGTTGCTGCAGTGGTCAATTGCTACCGCCATATGGCGGTGTTATTCAGGGATTTTGCTGTCTGAGTTGCTCTCCCATATGCCCCCCCTACTATCCTGTTCTACATCGGTTTCCCTACTACATTTGGCTACCTCCCTAACTGAAACATTTACTGTCCTCTCATGGAACGTCAGAGGTCTGAATTCCAAATTCAAACGCGCACTATTAACCAAATACCTGAAACTCCACTCCCCTCATATTATTCTTCTCCAAGAGACTCACCTCACAGGCAGCAAGGTTCTGGCCCTAAGAAGACCCTGGATACAGAGGTCCGTGCATGCTACATACTCCTCCTATGCAAGGGGGGTCTCAATACTAGTTGCTAAAAAATTTCCATGTATAATTGAGGAAGTATGCACGGACCCCCAAGGTAAATTTGCTATTTTGGTGTTTAGACATTGGTCTCAGAGATATATTGTGATAAATATATATACCTCCACCCTTCTCTCCAAGCCTTCTCTATACAGTCTTGGAAAAAGCAGCCCCCTTTTGTCCCGGGAAACTTTTGGTAATGGGGGATTTCAATGCTATTATCTCCCCAGACATGGATAGACCTACCCCTCCTAAAAATCATAACTCTGACTTACTTTCCTGGGCACGGGCAATGGGCTTGGAGGAGATATGGAGATGGAGACACCCTGCCCTTAGGGCCTACTCGTGCTTCTCGGCTTCCCACAAGACTGCCTCAAGAATAGACTTAGCCTTCTCCAACCAATCGCTGTTAGCGGACGTAGTGGAAGCCTCCTATCTCCCCAGTGGCTTATCCGATCTTAGCCCTCTGGTTGTGGAATTCCGCTCGTCTGCATGTCGTGATGCGGCTTTGTGGAGGCTGGGGGCACAGTGGATTTCCCACCCTGAGGTGGCTGACATTATTTCACCCGGGTTGGTAGATTTTTGGGACCACAATAAGGACTCCTCATCTCCGCAAATAGTATGGGACACTTTCAAGGCCTATGCCAGAGGCCTATACATTTCCACCATAGCCAGTGTTAAACAACAAGGCCAACAACTCAGATACTCCAACAGTCAGTTGATGATCAGGCTGCGGTGTTTAGTGCAGACCCCTCGCCCTCATTTTGACTCGCTAAATGCAGCTCAGAGTGCATTAAACATACATATGTCAGAGGTCACCAGGCTAGACATACACAAAAGGTAGACAACGGTTTTTTGAGCAGGGGGACAAAAACGGTCGGTTTTTGGCTATGTTGGCTCAACATGACCATCCGCTCACAGTTGTCTCAAGCCTGCGCCTCAGATGGAGACGTAGTGACGTCCCAGTCTGCAATATTGGAGGCGTTCAGTGCTTTCTATGGGAAGCTCTATGACTCCTCTCTTCCCTCCGATTTCCGACCCGAGTCACTGCGGGACCTCTTGGATCCGCTGGCTCTCAGTTGGCTCTCGGACGCGGAGAGACAGTCACTGGTCCAGCCTTTTACGGCATTAGAAGTTTTAAACGTTATCCGCTCCTTCCCCACCGGTAAGGCACCAGGGCCAGACGGACTCCCCACTGATTTCTATCGAACTCACTGCGAGCTGTTGGCACCCATTCTAGCCCAGCTGTATACTACCTGCTTGTCCAAGGGTGATTTACCTCCATCAATGCACCAGGCATACCTGACCCTAATTCATAAGCCCCCCAAGGACCCGGAGCTATGTGCATCATACAGACCGATCGCACTATTAAATAACGATCTTAAAATTTTAACCAAACTTCTAGCCTCCCGTCTTTATCCATTGTTGCCATCAGTAATTGATCCCGACCAAACAGGTTTTATGCCCAAGAGGTCCACTGATGTAAATCTTAGAAGACTCTTCACAAATATCCATACCCAGCATTGTAATTCGGGGACAAGGGCCATAGCTCTATTAGACATAGAAAAGGCTTTCGATACAGTGGAGTGGCCCTTCCTCTGGGAGACTCTCCGAAGAATGGGCTTCCCATTAAAGTTCATTTCGTGGTTACAGACGATATACAAGTGCCCCACCTCTTCAATACGACTTGGCTCCAGATTGTCATCTCCCTTCAGACTGTTTAGGGGAACTAGACAGGGCTGCCCTCTCTCCCTGGCCTTGTTTGCCATAGCCATTGAGCCAGTTGCTGAAGCCCTGCGTACATCGCCCCATATCAAGGGGCTGCGTATTGGCTTGCTGGAGGAGAGGGTAGCACTGTACGCAGACGATATGGTCCTTTTTCTTGCAGATGCTGGTCCGTCGCTCCAGGGGGCACTGTCAGTTCTAGACACATTCTCTGAGGCAACGGGTCTTCGGGTTAATTGGTCAAAATCCACCCTATTTCCAATAGATCAGGAAGCAAAAAACACCTCTCCCCCTGACAGCCCGTTGAGATGGGTAGACACTTTCAAATATCTTTGGGTCCAGGTCTCATCCCATGCCCAAGATTTCATTAAACTAAACCTCGACCCAGTGTTGGATGATATAAAACCTAAACTCAAATCATGGAGCAATTTACCCCTATCGGTTTGGGGTAGAGTAAATCTCCTCAAGATGAAAATTATTCCCAAATTCACCTACCTTTTTCGCCACTCCCCACAGTGGATCCCCAAATCATTCTTCACCAAACTTAACCAAAAATTCTCAGACTTCTTGTGGGGCCCCACCCCTCCCAGATATAAACTGTCTACCTTGATGAGGCCAACATCTCAGGGCGGCATGGCTTTCCCGGACTGCTATAAATATTTCCTGGCCTCTCAGTGACGGTGGTCTGGTGGTTAGCCCCTGACAAAACCAATGCGGCCTCAGCTTTGGAAGCTACGGTGGTGGGTTCCTGGGAGACCCTCCAACTTTTAATACATAGAGGATCACGCGCCCCACACCCACTAACCCCCTCCATGCACACTACTTTGCGAGCATGGCGAACGGGTCTTAACATTGGAAAACACAAACACTCTGAACCCTCCCCCAACGCTCCGTTATGGTCAAACCCCAATTTACCACATTTCCTTAAGCTCACAGACCCCCAATTATGGACTAAATACGGCATTAAATTAATATCACAAGTTGTATCACAGACCTCGTTGCTTTCCTTTGACCAGCTATCCTCAATGTACAACCTACCGAAACACTACCAGTTCCGTTATTTTCAATTAGCACATGCATTTGCTGCCCAATTTCCTCACTCCTCTTGCATCCTGACTCAATCCGAGCTGGAGAGGACGCTCCGATCTGGTTGCGCTGAAAAACCTACTTCGCGTTTGTACGCGCATCTGATATTTGTGTCCTTACCACCTCTGGATGGGCTCTGGCCCCGTTGGCAACGCGATATCCCTGCGTTGGATGACGATGACTGGGACGACGTCTGGGATTTTCCTTTCAGGTCACTCGTTTCCATAAGAGACAGAGTGGTACAATTTAAAAATGTCCATAGGGCCTATTTTACCCCACATAGACTACACTTGATGAACCCTCAGCATTCTCCGGAATGTTGGAGATGTGGCACATCTCCAGGGGACTTCGCACACATCTTCTGGCACTGTCCAAGATTACAACAATACTGGAGAGGGGTACTTGATCTAACTAACAAGGTGGCCTCAACCAACCTATCTCCGCTGATGGAGATATGTGTACTGGGCTTATTAGAAAATGTTGTTCCAACCATAGCCAGACGCACTTTGACCAGTTTACTACTCTTCTATGCCAGGAAAAATATCGCAATGCAGTGGAAAAAACCTAACCCCCCATCAATTACGCAGTGGAAACATCTAGTTAATGGGAACCTCTCGCTAGACAAAGACACATATGCTAACAGAGGTTGTCCTTTGAAATTTGACAAAGTCTGGCGTAAATGGATGGAAACTTTGAATATTTCACAATAAACACAGATTTACAGTAATTTTCAGGTTAAAATACTGATTAGAATATCGTGCTTCTAGGCTCAACTGTCTGTAATTCCAGGCTTGTATATGTTACTATATTCAATTGATTAATTCCCTCTGAGGAGGACCATTTGTATACTTCTAGTACTGCTATGTAACCTAGCAACTCACGCTGTCAAATGCTCTAACCAAGTGTGGTGTTGATGTACTGTAGCAACCAAGTGTTACTGTTTTGTTTGTCTCAAAAATCTCAATAAAAAAAAAAAAAAAATTAATTTCTCAAAGTCGGAGGCTATGGGTATTTCTATACCAGCTAACGATCTTACAAATTTACAATCAAACTTCCGGTTTAAGTGGACCACCTCTGCCTTGACTTATTTAGGCACAAGGATACCACCAGATCCGAAACTAATATACGACAGCAATTTCCCCCCCCTACTAATTAAAACCAGACTACTACTGGAGGATTGGAATACGGGCCTACACTGCTGGTTTGGGAGGTGTAACCTAATCAAAATGTGTATATTACCCAAATTCTTGTACCTTTTTCAAGCCCTGCCAATCAAAATACCCCCCACATACTTTAAAACGAGTGCAAACTCTTTTTACTCGTTTTGTCTGGGCACACAAGAAACCCCGCATCCCCAGATCACAACTATCCAAGCCTAAACACTACGGAGGGATAGCACTTCCAGACGTCCGGAAATATTATCTCGCAATCCATTTAGGCAGAGTGATAGACTGGCACAGACATAAGGAACACAAACTATGGGCACAAATAGAACAACTGACTCATCTAAATCATCTAAAAGTTTACTGACTCATCTAAATACTGCTGGCGCTGTCAGAAGGAGGTGGGAACGATTCTACACATATTCTGGTCCTGTCCCCGATTGACAAATTTCTGGACTGCAGTCCGCTCCATCTCTCAGAAATTCACTGACTTTCAGATCCCAAATGACCCGGCATTCTTTCTACTCCACATATCTTCCATACCGCTCAAAACTTATAAAAAATCCATACTAAGACACCTAACAAATGCAGCCAAGTCCTGCACACCCATACTATGGAAACAATCCCCACCAACTACATCAATGTGGCTACGGAAAGTAGAAGACATAAATAAAATGGAGGATTTAATAATGAGGGCTTCAGTAACCAAAACTGCAGTGTTTATCCTTATGACACATCACAGGAAGCACCGCCATGGTTAACAGAGGACAGAATTAAAATTAGACTTGGGAAACTTAACATTAATAAATCACCGGGACCAGATGGCTTGCATCCGAGGGTACTACCGGAACTCAGTCAAGTAATTGCCAGATCATTGGTCCTAATTTTTACTGACAGTCTACTGACTGGAATGGTACCAGGTGATTGGAGAAAAGCCAATGTAGCACCAATATTTAAAAAGGGCCCAAAATACATTCCTGGTAATTACAGACCAGCTAGCCTAACCTCAATAGTATGCAAGCTCTTGGAGGGGATAAGGGACTATATACAAGATTTTAGTAATGAGAACGGTATCATTAGCAGTAATCAGCATGGATTCATGAAAAATTGTTCTTGCCAAACCAATCTATTAACCTTCTATGAGGAGGCGAGTTGCCATCTAGATAAAAGGAAGGCCCGTAAACGTAGTGTATCTGGATTTTGCAAAAGCATTTGACACAGTTGCCCATAAACATTTACTGTACAAAATAAGGTCCGTTGGCATGGACCATAGGGCGAGTACATGGAATGAAAACTGGCTACAAGGGCGAGTTCAGAGGGTGGTGATAAATGGGGAGTACTCGGAATGGTCAGGAGATGGGTAGTGGGGTCCCCCAGGGTTCTGTGCTGGGATCAATCCTATTTATTTTGTTCATAAACAACCTGAAGGGTGGAGTAAACAGTTCAATCTCTGCATTTGCGGATGATACTAAGCTAAGCAGGGCAATAACTTCTCCGCAGGATGTGGAAGCCTTGCAAAAAGATCTGAACAAATTATTGGGGTGGGCAACTACATGGCAAATGAGGTTTAATGTAGAAAAATGTAAAATAATGCATTTGGGTGGCAAAAATATGAATGCAAACTATACACTGGGGGGGGGGGGGGACCTCTAGGGGGAAACTAGGATGGAAAAGGACCTGGGGTCCTAGTAGATGATAGGCTGCTTCTAACAAAGCAAGCAGAATATTGGCATGCACTAACAAGTCCCGCTCTACAAGACTCTGGTCCGGCCGCACCTAGAGTATGCTGTCCAGTTCTGGGCACCAGTTCTCAGGAAAGATGTACCGGAAATGGAGTGAGTACAAAGAAGGGAAACTAAGCTAATAAAGGGTCTGGAGGATATTAGATATGAGGAAAGGTTGCACGCACTGAACTTATTCTCTCTGGAGAAGAGACGCTTGAGAAGGGATATGATAGATGAGAGTTTAATAAGACACGCGACCACTCATTAAAATAAGAAAAAAGGTTTAACCTTAAACTACGTAGAGGGTTCGTTACTGTAAGAGCGGCAAGGATGTGGAATTCCCTTCCACGGGCAGTGGTCTCAGCCGGGAGCATCGATAGTTTCAAAAAACTATTAGATAAGCACCTGAACGACCGCAACATACAGGGATATACAAGGTAATACTGACATATAAATCACACACATAGGTTGGACTTGAGTCTTTTTTCAACCTCACCTACTATGTAATATGTTGTGGTAATGCTGGTTGTGCATGAGGTTTAGACATGTGCACTTTCGTGGCTGTTGCAACCACAGTATATGGATTTAAACTTCGCATAAAATGTCATATATATCAACAATCATTCTACAATTGTGAGCGTTGATTTTCTCTAAATGATCTTTATACTTCATAAGGCGGCGTTATTTGGTATCTATTCACGATTTAAAATCTGGCAACTCAAGTATTTCGGTTATCATAAAAATCAGACAATACCAGATCCAATTAACTAATTAGAACCGCCTTCCTCAGGGACTATAAAAAAAAAAAAATCTTGATATTTTTGCTGCTCTACCCCTCTTTTTCATGCCAATATATAAGTACATCCCACTGATTGTAGGCTTTATCTATTCATTTCCTTATTCAAATAAGAGAAGATGACACCAAGCCTTGGATTCTTTGTCACTTGTCTGGGTACTGCTTGGCATTGCTCTTGTACGGATCTCTCCTGGATAACCAATCTTGTAAGAATGGTAATGGAATTTATTGCTTTCATTTGTAAACTATTTGCATGACTATGGAAAATGGTGGCCCATGCTGTAAGAAAACATTTGGAACCCTTTCCAGTCATATATGCTAAAACAATTTTTCCTATTAACTACTCCACAATCCATTTTGATTGCCCAATGAAACACTTCAACAGACTTTTGTTATAAAGAGCAGGTAACCGAAACTGATTTTTTTTCTAATATATAGTAGAGCAGGTCAAACCCCACCTGAACAGAATAGGACTCATGATTCCAATTACCCTCTTTTCAAGATGTCATCATCCTGGAGGTTCACACTTTTTCCATCATTGACCTTGATTTTTTCACAAAATGTCAGTACATAGGTGATATATGGGAGGTGTGAAAGAGTATGATCATTTTGTGCTTTAATGGCACTTATCAAGACTCAGTCTTGACAAAGTGCTATTAGAGCATGAAGCAACTGTATGACTCCCATATATCTCCTCTGTAGTAGTGTTTTGTGAGCATGGCGTTTTCAAAAGCATAGTTTGTTTTATGCTGGGCGTCTTTATATGAACATAATGATGGAATAAATGTTTGGAAGGGACAAAATACACACACACACACAATATATCTATATCTAATTATAATATATATATATATATATATATATATATATATATATATATATATATATATATATATATATATATATATATATATATATATATATATATATATTTTAGTCACTTGTCAGTGTTATTTGCTTTTTATGTCCAGCGCTACACTGATTATTTACTTGGTCTTTGCCTTATATCGAGGTTTTAGTGTTTATAGCAGCAGGACTTCTCTGAATTTTTCAAATTTTGTAATTTACGATTCACTTATTTTTAGGGGTGCAACGGATCAAAAAAACTCACGGTTCGAATCGTTCCTCGGATTAGGAGTCACGGTTCGGATCATTTTCGGATCAACAAAAAAAAATCTCCCCCACTGTAATATCCACAATCTCCCTATTGGCAGGGTGTGGCAGAGTATTGCAGGGTATTGGCGGGTATATTGGCAGAGTATTGGCAGACTATTGGCAGGGTATTGGCAGACTATTGTCAGGGCATTGCAGAGTATTGTCAGGGCATTGCAGCAGGGCATTGCAGAGTATTGGCAGGGCATTGCAGAGATTGCAGGGCATTGCAGAGTATTGGCACTGCTGCCATCCGATCTCTCCCCTCCACTGTACAGATCAGTACACAGAGGGGAGAGAGGAACCGGCGTCATGACATGTCGGAGCGATCACGTGCTAAACGGCCGCCGGGTGTACCAAGATGGCTGCCGCTCCGGAGCTAGGCCGAAGCAGCGGCCTTTCCTATGGCCGAGGCCACAGAGCGCTCCGTGGATCGTGGGTGTCCCGTACAGGTTAACCTCCGCGGATCGGATCAACCTCCGCTGATCGGATTACGGATCGATGACGATCCGTTGCACCCCTACTTATTTTATGTTTTCACTATTTATGCACGTAGCGCAGTTCTTTATTTATATTTAATAAAATACTTCCCGCCAAAACTTTTAAACATCGTTTGTTAAAGGATAGGATATCTAATACTGAATCAATTAAAAAAGTAATACAAAAAGATATACAAAATACAAAACGGATTGAGGAACACAAAAAAAAAAAAAAAAAAAAAAAAAAAAAAAAAGAGAAGAAGGAAGAAGGGGGATGGACTTAAAACTACCAATAAAGCTACTTAAACAAAGTTTTAATCTCAAATGTTTATTTGCAAGTTATTGGAGAATCAGAGCATCAAACATGTCTTTCTCCATCAAAGCGATATGTCATTTTGCATCCCAGACTCAAGTTTTTTCCAAATGTAATTCAGGCCAGGTTTTTAGACTGCATACTGTATATCTCAAATACAAATGTGCTTGTAATTTTGGGGATAGCGTTCGGGAAAAAAAAAACCAAACAAACAAAAACACACAACACACACCTTATTGCAGCCATGGAGTCAACAATCTGTTTTTCCATCCAGAAGATTAAGGAAGCAAACAAGGAATGACAACCGAGAGTTGCCATTGATCCTGTACCAGAGGCAGATTGTACATATGGTGTTACTCCAGGATAAGCACTTTTCAAAAGAAACAGATACCATCTGAAAAATGACAGAACTGCTTCCACTATTAAGTTTGCTTTATGCCAAATTTCAACTGTGCGCCCAGTAAAATATGCTGCAGCAGTAGTTCCCCTTGGTGCCTCACATGTTGAATCTCATCTCTTAAATGCTGTCCCATAAGTAAAATAATGTTATATGTGACCATCAAATTAACTGCTAAAAGCAGTTCATTTTGAAGAAAAAGAAGACCAAAATATGCCTTTAAAACTAAAAAGAATAATGCACATAAACTTTAACATAAAAGTAACAATATGTAAAAAAACACAAACATGCGAATGAAAATCATGCTTTGAAATGTATTTTCAAATTTAATTGCACATAAATCTTATCAGGAAACATGCAAGTTGAAACATGCTGTCTACGTAAGGGAGATGCTCTAATGAAGCCATACACCAGTCGAAAAATCGTTTGAACGCATTTTAAAAAAAACGAACACACGTCGTGAGAACAAACGATTTTGACATCATGTAATGACCGAATTTCTAACAAAAAATCGTTCAATGGACATAAAATGAATTTGTTTCTCATTCATTTTTTGCTTCTGGGTCACATATGCGCAGTACCAACAGTTACATTTTTAACAGGCAAGGAACATATTGACCTTTCAAAACACATTGACCTTTAAATTTATCGTCCATTTGGCAGAAGTTTTCCAAACTTTTCCTTTGATTTTTTTTTTTTAGGCTTAAAAACATCACGACCGATTTTGAGATCTGTGCCGATGTGTGTGACGAAAAATGAACAAGCTGTCCAAATGACAGATTTTTGGACGATTTCATTTTAAAAAAAGCTAATTTTTTCTCTGACCAATGTGCAGTCTTCTACACGTTTTTTGGTAATAAAAATCACAATAACCGTATATTGATTGGTTTGCGCAAAAGTTACAGCGTTTACAAAATAGGGGATAGATTTATAGCATTTTCTTTTTTTTTACTAGTAATGGCGGCGATCTGCGATTTTTAATCAGGACTGCGACATTATGGTGGACACAGACACTTGACACATTTTTGGGACCACTGGCATTTATACAGCTATCAGTGCTATAAAAATGCACCAATTACTGTAAAAATGTCACTGGCAGGGAAGGGGTTAACACTAGGGGGCGTTTAAGGGGTTAATTGTGTTCCCTGTGTGTTTTTCTAACTGTAGGGAGAGAGGAATGACCTACAGGAAGTGACAGATCGCGATTCCTAGCTATTAGGAACGCACAATCTGTCTATCCTCACAGAACAGGGATTTGCATGTTTACACACACACACACATCCCTGTTCTGCCTCTCGTGCTCGTGGCCGATGGTCATTGCAACTGTCAAACACGAGCATTGGCACCCCCACAGTGCAGCGGGTGCCTGCTATCTCGCTTAAAGGAGCCGACGTATAGTTACGATGGCTCATGGGATCATGCCAACCTGCCGCAGTATAAGGATGGCGGATGGTCGGCAGTTAATTTATTATACACACACAGGTTGGACAAAATTATGGAAACACTGCATGCTTTGCAGGGATGAAAGTGACATGTTTCACATTGAAAGCGG
Organism: Aquarana catesbeiana; assembly: GCF_042186555.1. Lineage (NCBI taxonomy): Eukaryota > Metazoa > Chordata > Amphibia > Anura > Ranidae > Aquarana > Aquarana catesbeiana. The sequence continues at coordinate 202,534,055 of NC_133328.1, read as the reverse complement.
ATATGATGTAACATTGAACGGTAGGTGGCATAAACTCCAAACATACAGAGAACACTAGACACATTAAAGTGGATTAATAACGGCCGCAGCCTTGTTTGTTTGTTGGTTTTCACAAATATAAAAACAATAATTCACTATACAGGTGGGCCCAGGTTACAAACAAGATGGGGTCTGTGGGTTTGTTCTCAAGTTGAATCTGTCCAAGTCAGAACAGGTACATTTTTTTAAGTACATCTCCAGTCAAAAAAAAAAAAAAAAAAAAAAAAAAAAAAGTAAGCTTTTTGGATAGCATAGAGAAGGGTTAACCCCCCTGTAACGTTTGTTTTGCTGTTTGTGCCCCTGTTCAGAAGATTTCACCTCACTTTGTCCCAATGACAATTGGATTTTGAAAATTTTGGGTTGCGGTGGAAACAAGCCTTGGTGATAAAGCATTGGTGGAGACACTTTTTTCCCCTTGATAACTCTTACAGGAGTGAATTTCCCTTCCATGGGGTAGATTTCCTCTCACTTCCTGTTGTCTCCCACCATTTGTAAGTAGGAGTCCTTTGGGTGTCTGATGTTTGTAACAAGCCTATAACTCTTTTAATCAAATACTTTAAAACTGTAAACCAAAAACAGCCAAAATCAGTGGGGCACTCTTCAAAACATCCCTCTGGGGATTAGCAAAGACCTTCCTCAGCCTCCTGCTTAAATAGGGGTCCCTGGGAGTTTCTGCAATTTTTTTTTTTTTTTTTTGGGGGGGGGGGGGGGTCAGGTGACCATAAATTACCTATCCTAGAGGACCCCCCATAAAATTATCAAACAGCTGACCCTCTTTGACCCTACCGCCACCATACCATGAGGGAAAGAAGGGCCTTAAAACAGGCTATCCCCTTTTTTGCATTTTTTTTTACTTCCGCTGTGTGATGAGACACATAGCCAACAGGTGGGAAGGCTCACTTTTATCATTCACTGCATGCACTGCTAGCAATACGAGCTTACTGAGTTTAAAAGAGGGTAAATTGTCGGTGCCCACTTAGCTGGTGCCTCAGTGACTGAGGTTGCCAATTTATTTGCAGTGCTGAGAGGTACAGCATCAAAAGGTTGACTGCATATACAGTTTCCAGGAAAACGTTTGATAAGCAAAAGCACACTTGACCTGGTCAACTGACCAAAACAAAAAAAAAACAAAAAAACAAAAAAAACAAAAAAGGGGACAATGCTCATGATTATGACCCGGAATATTATTTGTTTAATTCCCAGGAGAATTCAGGCAGTCTTGGATGCCAAAGGCAGTCCAACACCATATTGGGTAACGATTTTGTTATTTTACCTGGTGTTTCCATATTTTGTCCAACCCCCTCCCACACACACACACACACACACACACACACACACACACACACCACGCAGCACTTGGGTCCCCAATTCTAATTCAAGGACACTATCGGAATGGAGTTTATATGCTCTCACTGTGCTTGTGTGGGTTTCTCCCTTTAATAGTGAGTTTGTGACATCAGTCTGCCTCTCCACCTTAGCCAATGTTGTTCCAGAAGCAGGAGGGAAAGTTCCCATTTCGCTGCTGGAATACAATGCTGTATACTGTATGTAGCTGATGCTACATGCAGCTTATATAGCACACACAGCCACTGGACCAGCTTGATTCCAACAAACTAAAGTTAAACAAAACATGGAGATCAGCTTTAAAAGCAGCTAGACATGCATATTTAGGTTTAAAAAGTTCCAACAGACAAAGCTCCCCAGCCCCTAGGGAACATCCATAATGTGACTTTGGATCATGATGCTCAAGATGTCTGCACAACAATTTTTCTTGTAAGACTTCATGTACACTTGGCACGGCAGAAAAACGCAAAGTGCGGCAAAATTGTGCCGTGGTTGTGCCACTCTTTCAGTCTAATGGTAGGCAGTCAAAGAGTTCCTATCCTGAATGTGATTCTTCTGCATTCAAGAAAAAGGAAGTTGAACCTCACCTAACCACAGAAGCTCCTAAAGTGTGCTAAAAGCCTGTGTGTACACTGACACATAGCCTGTAATGGGAGTGGAGTTCAGGAGCAAGTAGAGCTGCACGATAAATAAAGGTTTTCTATGGGGTTGAAATCTGGAGATTGGCTAGGCCACTCCAGGACCTTGAAATGCTTCTTACGAAGCCACTCCTTCCTTGCCCGGGTGGTGTGTTTGGGATCATCGCCATGCTGAAAGACCCAGCCACATTTCATCTTCAATGCCCTTGCTGATGGGAGGAGGTTTTCACTCAAAATCTCACTATACTTGGCCCCATTAATTCTTTCATGTACACAGATCAGTCGTCCTGTTCCCTTTGCAGAGAAACAGCCCCAAAGCATGATGTTGCCACCCCCATGCTTCACAGTAGGTATGGTGTTATTTGGTTGCAACTCAGCATTCTCTCTCTTTCAAACATGACGGTTGTGTTTCTACCAAACAGTTCTACTTTGGTTTCATCAGCCCATGACATTCTCCCAATCCTCTTCTGGATCAATCAAATGCTCTCTAGCAAATCTCAGATGGGCCTGGACATGTACTGGCTTAAGCAGGGGGACACATTTGGCACTGCAGGATCTGAGTCCCTGGTAGCGTAGTGAGTTACTGATGGTAGCCTTTGTTACATTGGTCCCAGCTCTCTGCAGGTCACTCACTAGCCCCCCCGCGTGGTGCTGTGATTTTTGCTTACCGTTCTTGTGATCATTTTGGCCCCACGGGGTGAGATCTTGCGTGGAGCCCCAGATCGAGGGAGATTATCAGCGGTCTTGTATGTCTTCCATTTTCTAATTATTGCTCCCACAGTTGATTTCTTCACACAAAGCTGCTTGCCTATTGCAGATTCAGTCTTCCAAGCCTGGTGCAGGTCTACATTTTTGTTTCTGGTGTCCTTCGACAGCTCTTTGGTCTTCACCATAATGGAGTTTGGAGTGTGACGGTTTGAGGTTGTGGACAGGTGTCTTTTATACTGATAAGTTCAAACAGGTGCCATTAATACAGGTAATGGAGTGGAGGACAGAGAAGCCTCTTATAGAAGAAGATACAAGTCTGAGAGCCAGAAATCTTTGTTTGTAGGTGACCAAATACTTTTTTCCACCATAATTCGCAAAGAAATTATTTAAAAAAAAAAAAAAAAAAAAAATCAGACAATGTGATTGTCTGGATTTGTTTCCACATTTTGTCTCTCAAAGTTGAGGTATACCTTCTTTTTAAGCGTGAGAACTTGCACAATTGGTGGCCGACTAAATACTCACTCACACACACACACACACACACACACACACACACACACACACACACACTATAGCAAGTGAAATACATGCCGAATCAGATTCAGGTCAGGTGATTGACTTGACCATTGCATAACATACCACTTCTTTCCCGTAAAAACTCTTTGGTTGCTTTCGCAGTATGCTTCGGGTCATTGTCCATCTGCATTGTGAAGCGCCGTCCAATGAGTTCTGAAGCATTTTGCTTAATATGAGCTGAAAATATTGCCCGAAACACTTCAGAATTCATCCTGCTGCTTTTGTCAGCAGTCACATCATCAATAAATATAAGAGAACCAGTTCCATTGGCAGCCATACATGCCCACGCATGACACTACCACCACCATGCTTCACTGATTAGGTGGTATGCTTTGGATCATGAGCAGTTCCTTTCCTTCTCCATACTCTTCCCATCACTCTGGTACAAGTTGACCTTGGTCTCATCTGTCCATAGGATGTTGTTCCAGAACTGTGAAGGATTTTTTTTAGATTTTTAGCAAACTCTAATCTGGCCTTCCTGTTTTTAAGGCTCACCAATGGTTTACATCTTGTGGTGAACCCTCTGTATTCACCCTGGTGAAGTCTTCTCTTGATTGTAGATTGACACACATACACCTACCTCCTGGAGAGTGTTCTTGATCTGGCCAACTGTTATGAAGAGTGTTTTCTTCAACAGGGAAAGAATTCTTCGGTCATCCACCAGTTGTTTTCCGCGGTCTTCTGGGTCTTTTGTTGTTGCTGAGCTCACCGATGAGTTCTTTAAGGACGTTCCAAACAGTTTATTTGGCCACACCTAAAGTTTTTGCTATCTCTGATGGGTTTGTTTTGTTTTTTATTCAGCCTAATGATGGCTTGCTTCACTGATAGTGACAGCTCTTTGGATCTCATATTGAGAGTTGACAGCAACAGATTCCAAATGCAAATAGCACACTTGAAACAAACTCTGGACCTTTTATCTGCTCCTTGTAAATGGGATAATGGGGGAAAAACACACACCTGGCCATAGAACAGCTGAGCAGCCAATTGTCCCATTACTTTTGGTCCCTTAAAAAGTGGGAGGCACATATACAACCCCTGGCAAAAATTATGGAATCACCAGTCCCTGAGGATGTTCCTTCAGTTGTTTATTGTTATAGAAAAAAAGCAGATCACAGACATGGCCAAAAACTAAAGGCATTTCAAATGGCAACTTTCTGGCTTTAGGGTTTCTTAAATGAAATCAAGAAAAATAATTGTGGTGGCCAGTAACAGTTAGATTTATAGAACAAGCACAGGGAATAAATTATGGAATCACTCAACTGAGGAAAAAATTATGGAATCATGAAAAACAAACACAATAATACTCCAAGACATCACTAGTACTTTGTTGCACCACCTCTGGCTTTTATAACTGCTTGCAGTCTCTGAGGCATTGACTTAATGAGTGATAAACAGTACTCTTCATCAATCTGGCTCCAGCCTTCTCTAAATGCTGTTGCCAAATCATCTTTGCAGGTTGGAGCCTTGTCATGGACCATTTTCTTTAACTTCCACCGCAAATTTTCAATTGGATTGAGATCCGGACTGTTTGCAGGCCATGGCCAGGAATTTTTTCAGTTTTTGCTCTATGGCAAGATGCATTATCATCTTGATAAATGATTTCATCATCCCCAAACATCCTTTCAATAGATGGGATAAGAAGTGTCCAAAATTTCAATGTAAACCTGTGCATTTATTGAAGATTTAATGACAGCCATCTCCCCAGTGCCTTTACCCGACATGCAGCCCCATATCATAATTGACTGTGGAAATTTGCATGTTTTCTTCAGACAGTCGTCTGCATAAATCTCATTGGAACGGCACCAAACAAAAGTTCCAGCATCATCACCTTGCCCAATGCAGATTCGAGATTCATCACTGAATATGACTTTCATCCAATCATCCACAGTCCATGATTGCCTTTCCGTAGCCCATTGTAACCTTGTTTTTTGTGTTTAGGTGTTAGAGATGGCTTTCTTTTAGCTTTTCTGTATGTAAATCCCATTTCCTTTAGGCGGTTTCTTACAGTTTGGTCACAGATGTTGACTCCAGTTTACTCCCATTTGTTCCTCATTTGTTTTGTTGTACATTTTCTGTTTTCAAGGCATATTGCTTTAAGTTTTCGGTCTTGACGCTTTGATATCTTCCTTGGTCTACCAGTATGCTTGCCTTTAACCACCTTCCCATGTTGTTTGTATTTGGTCCATGTTTTCGACACAGCCAACTGAACAACCAACATCTTGTGCAACACTGCGTGATGATTTACCCTCTTTACCTACATACTAACAAGCAGATTTAATCTGATGCAGGTGTTAGTGTTTGTAATGAAAATTTACAGGGTGATTCCATAATTTTTTCCTCAGAATTGAGTGATTCCATAATTTATTCCCTGTGCTTGTTCTATAAATCTAACTGTTACTGGCCACCAAAATTATTTTTCTTGATTTCTTTTAGTGTTTCTTAAAGCCAGAAAGTTGCCATTTGAAATGCCTTTAGTTTTTGGCCATGTCTGTCATTTGCTTTTTTCTACAACAATAAACAACTGAAGGAAAATCCTCAGGGACAGGTGATTCCATAATTTTTGCAAGGGGTTGTACAAACTGTTTTAATTCCTACACCGTTCACCTGATTTGGATGTAAATACCCTCAAATTAAAGCTGAAAGTCTGCAGATAAAGCACATCCTGTTCGTTTCATTTCAAATCCATTGTAGTGTTGTATCGAGCCAAAAAGATTAGAATTGTGTCGATGTCCCAATATTTATGGACCTGACAATATAATATGTAATATATATATATCCTTGGCACCCCAGATATTTTGGGACTACATTTCCCATGATGCTCATGCACTCTGCAGTGTAGTTGAGCATTATGGGAAATGTAGTTCCAAAACATCTGGGATGCCAAGGTTCACCATCACTGCCCTAGTGAATAAAATGGAGATCGTTGCAAGATTTTGTGTCACACTGTATTGGCACATCGGTCTTTCAAAAGTTTTTTTTTTTTAGGAAAAAATATACTTCAATTAATTAAAAAACACTAAACTGTAAAGTTAGCCTGATCTTTTTGTATATTGTGAAAGATGTTACGCTGAGAATTGTGATCTTTATTCTAAGCAAAAAAGTTGCGATTCTCATTTTATCCAGAATTGTGCAGCTCTAGAAGCTTGGAAAAAAAAAAAAAAAAAAAAGCCAAAAATTCCTAAACCCAAAATTTAGGAGCTGCTAGTGTACATGAAGCCTAAAAGTAGATATTCTCCATATCATTCAATCACAAATTTACTGCAAAATGGTCAGAACATAAACGTTATTATCTTGGTTAAAGTAGACTACAGGCGGTCCCTGGGTTACAAACAAGATAGGGACTGTAGATTTGTTCTTAAGTTGAATCTGTAAGTCGGAACAGGTACATTTTTTAAGTGTAGCTCCAGCCCAAAAATCTTTTTTCAAGCCTTTTGGATAGCATAGGGAAGGGTTATCATCACCCCTGTAACATTTGTTTTGCGGTCTGTGCCCCTGTTCAGAAGATGTCACCTTACTTTCTGACCCTATGACAATTGGATTTTGGGTTGTTGTGGAAACATGCACTGGTCTTCAGTGGAGACACCCTTTTCCCATAATAAACTCTTACAGGAGTGAATTTTCCTTCCTAGGGGTAGACTTCCTCTCACTTCCTGTCGTCTCCCTCCGTTTGGAAGTCTGAGGTTTGTAACTAAGGGACTGCCTGTACATGCAAGCAAATTGTTTTTTTAAAACATTTTTCACCATTTACTCGAAATTTTAAATACAAGGACGTTATTCATTGGTATATGTCAGAGCATGTCTAGGTCAGAACAAATACTTTGTTGCCAAGGAATATAACGAGATGCCATGACCCAAAAAAGATAGCATAACAAAGCAGATATTTGAAGGACAAAATATAATAATAATAATAATCAATGACATTCAACTACCTACACTGAAAGATTATCTTATTTTAAAATGTATTAACTCCTTCAGTAAAAAAAAAAAAAAAAAAAAAAAAACACATTAATAAGTATATCTAAAGGAAACCGCTGGCAACAAAAGTGAGTACACCCCTAAGAGAAAATGTCCAAATTGGGCCCAATTAGCCATTTTCCATCCCAGGTGTCATGTAACTCGTTAGTGTTACATTGTCTCAGGTGTGAATGGGGAGCAGGTCTGTTAAATTTGGCATTATTGCTCTCACACTAGTCACTGGAAGTTCACTATGGCACCACATGGCAAAGAACTGAGGATCTGAAAAAAAAATAAAAAAAATTGTTTCTCTACATAAAGATGGCCTAGGCTATAAGAAGATTGCCAAGACCCTGAAACTGAGTTGCAACACAGTGGCCAAGACCATACAGTGGTTTAACAGGACAGGTTCCACTCAGAACAGGCCTCTCTGTGGTCGACCAAAGAAGTTGAGTGCACATGCTCAGCGTCATATCCCGAGGTTGTCTTTGGGAAATAGACGTATGAGTGCTGCCAGCATTGCTGCAGAGGTTGAAGGAGTGGGGTTCAGCCTGTCAGTGCTCAGACCATACGCCACAGGCTGCATCAAATTGGTCTGCATGGCTGTTGTCCCATAAGGAAGCCTCTTCTAAAAGATGATCCACAAGAAAGCCCGCAGTTTGCTGAAGACAAGCATATGGATTACTGGAACCATGTCTTGTGGTCCGAGACAAAGATAAACTTATTTGGCTCAGAGGGTGTCAATCGTGTGTGGCGGCAACCAGGTGAGGAGTACAAAGACAAAATGCGTCTTGCCTACAGTCAAGCATGGTGGTGGGAGTGTCAAGGTCTGGGGCTGCATAAGTGCTGCCGGGACTGGGGAGCTACAGTTCATTGAGGGAACCATGAATGCCAACATGTACTGTGACATACTGAAGCAGAGCATGATCCCCTCACTTTGGAGACTGGGCCGCAGGGCAGTATTCAGATAACGACCCCAAACACACCTCCAAGATGACCACTGCCTTGCTAAAGAAGCTGAGGGTAAAGGTGATGGACTGACCAAGCATGTCTCCAGACTTAAACCCTATTGAGCATCTGTGTGGCAGCCTCAAATGGAAGGTGGAGGAGCACAAGGTCTCCAACATTCACCAGCAACGTGATGACGTCATGGAGGAGTGGAAGAGGACTCCAGTGGCAACCTGTAAAGCTTTTGTGAACTCCATGCCAAAGTGGGTTAAGGCAGTGCTGGAAAATAATGGTGGCCACACACAATATTGACACTTTGAGTACACCCGTAGGTGAAAATTTACAAATCTGGCCCACTTTTGTTGCCAGCAGTTTAAACATTAATGGCTGTGTTTTGAGTTATTTTTTGGGGGGGGGGGGGGGGGGGGGGATTTACACTGTTATACAAGATGTACACTCACTACTTTACATTGTAGTAAAGCGTCAGTTCTTCAGTGTTGTCACATGAAAATATATAATAAAATATTTACAAAAACGTGAGAGGTGTACTCACTTTTGTGAGATACTGTATGTGAAAACTACATACATAGAGGAAACCAGATAAGAGTCTAAAGGCCAGCCACACACGAACAAATTTCTTTCCTGCCCGTGGTTGCAGGAAAGTAATTTGCTTTGATTCCCCCATCAACACTGATAGTGTTGATAGGGGAATCCATCCTGGTGGGCCATGGTCTTCTCCCGGTGGAGGGGCAGGGGGTGGAAGCTGTCCCTGCTAGAAGACAGTGATTATCACTAGCGACTATAGCAGCCACTATAATAATCGCAAGAGAGTCTGGCAGATCAAGGGGGAAACTCACTCTTAGTCCCCCTTTGAAAGATTTCCCCTGTATCATCTGTTTCTGTGACTCAAACTCTAAAATTCGGGATATAAAAAAAAAAAAAAAAATATGGACTTTACATACTTCAGTGACTCCGAACACTAAAGTGGTTGTAGACCCTTAGATACACAGAGGTGAAACAAATCCTTCTAAATAATCTGTACCAGTTTATTAGGAAGCCATTTGTCCTGTACATCCTTGTAAAACTCAAAGCTGAAAAGGATTTTTCACAAACTCACAAATCGGGGGTCAGCAGTTACACACTGTGCAAGAGCTCTGAGAGCCGAATGGAGTAGAAACACACCCCTTCACACAGCACGCAGGAAAAGAGCTGAGCCTGTCAATCACAGGCTGCGTACTGGAGATCCCTCCCGTGTCACCTTTTTTCTCTTGGGGTCAGGAAAACGTGTCAGAAGCTACTCATGCTGATAACAGAGGAAAGAGACCGGAAACAGAAATTACATAGTACTTTGGAGCAAGGCAAGTAGACACTATAGAAAATGCGTGCTTTGTTCAGATTTCATGTCTGAGGTTTACAACCACTTTAGGCAGGGCTCCATGCACACTAGGGTTTTTTTAAGCTGCTAGAAGCTAAATAAAATAGTGTTAGCCGATGTGTCCATGCACACTACTTTAGGCTATTAGCATTTTTTTTTACTTCAGCAATCTATGCAGCAAAAAAAAAAAAAAAAAAAAAAAAAAAAAAATTTGTGCAGCAGCATCCCCCCCCCCCATTACCTACCTGAGCTCCTTCTCGATCCAGCGATGTTGCATGAGAGCCACTAAGACTCTCCCTCCTGATTGGCTGAGACACAGCATTGGGCGCCATTGGCACCCGCTGCTGTCAAAGACAGTGAGCCATTGAGAAGAGAAGAGGAACAGGGCCGAGCCACGCCTCCGTGTCTGAACAGACACAAAGCAGCAGCTCGGATGCCCCCCTTAGCAAGGTGTTTGCAGGAGGATATGGGCTGCTCTGTGCAAACAAGACTTTAATATCACTTTAACCATTTGCTGACCAGCCGCCGTCATAGGGCAGCAGGTCAGCACAATCCCACGAACTGTCGTAGCTGTACGTCGGTCCTTTAAGCGGGATAGCAGGTGCGCCCATGCTCGTGGCCGGCGGGCACGAGAGGCAGAACAGGGACACGTGTGTGTAAACACGTCAATTTTGTTTGGGTACAGCAACACCGGACCGCGCAATTGTCAGTTAAAGCGATGCAGTGCCAAATCGCAAAAAATAGCCTGGTCATTGAGCAGCCAAATCTTCCGGGGCTGAAGTGATTAATATATGAATAAGGCTCCCTCAGATCCCCAGTGTATGCTGGAGTTGTGGAAGGGAACGATGAGGGAAGGATGCTCCATATTTTTTGGAGTTGTCCTAAAATTGGGCCCTTTTGGCGTGAGGTGGTCTGCACAAACACCTTACAAATGTTGATCTGGAAGGGAACCCTGTGGCCTACTTCCCCTTTCAGAGAGACCGATCAAGAAGTTTAAGGCCTCCCTTACAATCCAGCTGCTGAATGCGACCAGGGCATACATCCCCCTCTGTTGGAGATCGGAGAACCCTCTATCAAAATCTTTGTGGTTCTCTAAAAGTAAACTTTTTGAGAGACATGGAGGACCTCACGGCTACCTTGCACGACCTTCGAGACCTGGTGACCTTGGAACCATTTTGTGTACACTGACGCTCATCTTCAAGGTAGCACAATCGAACTGACCTCTTGAATTCAACTTCTCCCTGGGCGAGAGGCCCTCTCTGCACTCTTTTTTTTCTCTCCCCTCCTTATCTGCTTTGGGGACATTCAATCCCTTAATTCTTTCCCCCCTGGCTGCTTTCTCTCCTCCATCTTTCTAACTCAGCAATGGACTAGGTTGTTCTATTATGGTGTATATCCCTGCCTACATTTCACCTTTTTATGTTATCCCATTACTGGGCAAGACAGGCCTTAGGGAAGCAAGATCTCCCGTTATGTTAAAAAGACTCTAATCCAAGTTACTCCACTTTACTGTATCTGAAGCATTTAAATACATATTTATTGGGTCTTCCATATAGTTTGTTGGGCTCCCCAACATGATGCACTGACTACTATTCGCACAACCTTAAAATCCCTTTCACACTGAGGCGCGTTCAAGAAAAAAAAAAAAAAAAAAAAAAAAGTGCCTGAAAAGCTCACAAAAACCTATTTCCATTAAAATCAATGAATGCTTTCATATTGGGGCAGTGTGTTGGCAGGGCGGTGAGAAAAATGATCCCCTCCATTGAAATGAATGGAAAGCTCTTCAAAAGCGCTCCGTACTTTACTGGCAGTTTAAAAGTGCCTCAGTGTGAAAGGGGCCTAATAGTTTCTTTATGACCACTTGTAAGACCCCTTTCACACTGGGGCTCTTTGCAGGCATTACAGCACTAAAAATAGTGTCTGCAAAGCGCCCTGAAAGAGCCGTTCCCGTCTCTTCAGTGTGAAAGCCCCGAGGGCTTTCACACTGAAGCGGTGCGCTGGCAAGGGGGTGTAAAAAAAAAAAAAAAAAAAAAAGTCCTGCTAGCAGCAGTGAAGGAGCGGTGTGTATACCGCTTCTCCACTGCTCCTCTATACCGCCGGCAAAGCGCTGCTTTTTCGGCTACTAGCAGGGGTTAAAAGGGCCCTGCTAGCGGCCAAATACCCCCACAAATACGATGGTAAAGCGCTGCTAAAAACAGCGGCACCTTACTGCTGACACCCCAGTGTGAAAGCATTCATTGATTCTAATGGAAATAGGTTTTTGTGAGCTTTTCAGGCACTTTTTTTAGCTTGAAAGTGCCTCAGTGTGAAAGGGATTTTAAGGTTGTGCGAATAGTAGTCAGTGCATCATGCTGGGGAGCCCAGCTGCTGCTGTCTCTCCAATGTGAAAGCCCCGAGGGCTTTCACACTGGAGCGGTGCGCTGGCAGGACACTAAAAAACGTCCTGCTAGCAGCATATTTGGAGCGGTGAAGGAGCTGTGTACACACTGCTCCTGCCCATTGAAATAAATGGGGCAGCGTGGCTATACCGCTGGCATAGCGCTGCTGCAGCAGCACTTTGCAGTGGTAATAACCCTTTCTTGGCCGCTAGCGGGGGGGTAAAAGTGCCTCCCTAGCGGCCGAATAGCGCTGTGAAATTGACAATAAAGCACCGCTAAAAAAAGCGGCACTTTACCACTGACGCACCCACCACCCCAGTGTGAAAGGGGCCTAACTTTCTTTGGTAATAAAGGAATGATTTAAATAAATAAAAGGAATAAGGAGTTATGAATGCAGCATATGCAAAGTCATGGGATTGCCGTTGTTGTGGTTAACATTCAGCAAATTCTCAAAAAAAAAAAAAAAAAAAAAAACACACACAAGCACTTCTTGTGTTAAGTTATACACTGCTTGACTGCGACAGGTGATCCTCATATCGAAGATTGAAGGGTGAGATAAGCACAACAGGTGCCTATGACAAATAAAAAAACAAAAACCACCACACGAGACATAATCAACAAATGCTTCTCAATTCACCAATAAAAACATGCGACCAGAAACTCTAAGGGAACTAAAGCAATTTCAACAAAAGGGACCTCAAAAAACACATCAACATTTTCACTTTGAACATAAAGTCTGTTTTGGACACGAAGCAAAAGAGCCATTAATACAAATAAAAGCAACAATAAATATGCAATCTGATTTTGTAGAAATGCTAAAATGTTTTGTTTTTTTGTGCGCAGTGAAAGGAAAATTCTCCTCGGCGTGTCATTGTAATAACACTGCCCAGTTGATGCTTTTTAAACACGAAGGACTAATGCGCAGCCGATGTGAAAACTTAATTCTAGTCTTTGGGCTACTTTGCATAAAAGCACTTATACAGGCCATTAGATAAAGTTGATGTAAATAAGTTTTTTTCGCTGGTCTCATTTATAATAAAGAAAAAAAAAAAAAATATAAGGTAATAGTTTCTTTTACACAGACGAAAATATATGCTTTCAGAACTTAGTGCACTGAAGCATTTCGCCAGGCTGTAGAGCACATAAATACATTGAAGAACTTCAACAATTTGCCATGCTGATGCGCCATTTCATGTTCTGACAGGTATCTTTTATGTTAAGTTAAAGTCTGACTAACTGTGATTTTGGGAGGCATTTTATCTTGCTGTAAACAAAGGAAATGGAAAATGATTTGTAAAATACAATTCACTCAGAGTGCTCAATTGCTGAGGACAATACATCACATTCGAAACAACCAGAGGATGAAAAAAAAAAAAAAAAAAGCCTGAGTGAAAAAATATTTCTCTCAGTTAAAAAAGAAAAACCTTTTTGGGCAGCATCCCCTTTATGGATATATTTATTTTATTTGACAGGAAAAAGCTTGCTTACACCGAGACTTCTCGGGTAAACTCAAGCCAGCGTTAATAAAAAGAAAATCAATAATTTTTGTTAAATTTTAATAATCCAGAAAACCTACAAATAAAACCATCAGCGGCTTGAGTTGAGATGACAGCCCCGTTTCCATAGAAACGTGATGAAATAGTACAAGCCCTGACTTGAAGCAAAGCTCAGCCATGAACAGAGTGACATTTACGCAATACAAGAAAACTCGCAGCTTTCCTTTCAAAAATCAATTTCTTAAAGCAGTTTTTTTTTTTTTAAATTATATGGCACTTTTAATTAACCACTTCCGGACCAGTCGCCGCAGTTTTACTGCGGCAGGTTGGCTCGGCTGGGCAAATCGACGTTACCTTATGTCGCTTTTTCTTTAGGTCATTAGGGGCGGCGCGCGCCCGCAGCGAGTGCCCGGCAGGCGCAACGAACGCCAGGCACACGCGATCGCTCGTGACAGAGCGAAAATCGGGATCTGTGTCTGTAAACACACAAATCCCGGTTCTTTCAGGAGAGTAGAGACAGATCGTGTGTTTATACTAAGTATGAACACCGATCTCTCTCTCCCCTCCTAGACAGTCCCATCCCCCCCTACAGTTAGAACATGCTGAGGGAACAGTTAACCCCTTGATCCCCCCCTAGTGTTAACCCCTTCCCTGCCAGTGACATTTATACAGTAATCAGTGCATTTTTATAGCACTGATCGCTGTATAATTGTCAATGGTCCCAAAAATGTGCCAAAAGTGTCCAAATTGTCCACCACAATATCGCAGTCCCGATAAAAATGGCAGATCACCGCCATTACTAGTAAAAATACATAAATAATAATAAAATGCCATAAATCTATTCCCTATTATGTAGACGCTATAACTTTTCCACAAACCAATCAATATATTTTTTTTCACCAAAAATATGTAGAACACAAACTGGAGGAAAATTTTTTTTTTTTTAAATAAAATTGGGACATTCATTATAGCAAAAAGTTGTTTTTTTTTTTTAAATTGTCGCTCTTTTGTTTATAGCGCAAAAAATAAAAACCGCAGAGATGATCAAATACCACCAAAAGAAAGCTCTATTTGTGGGAAAAAAAGGGAAATTAATTTTGCTGCCTAATAAATGGACACTTACCTGTCCCAGAGTCCAGCGATCAATCGCTCGGCTCTCGGCTGCCCCCGCCGCCATCCTCGGTTAGGGAATCGGGAAGTGAAGCGCCGAGGCTTCACTGCCTGGTTCCCTACTGCGCATGCAGTCACGCTGCGCCTCTGCACTGGTCCCCATTGTGTGCTGGGAACTGTGCATTTCCCAGAACACAACAGGGGGGGGGGGGGCATCTGCAGATATTCTGCGGCTTTCTAAGCCCGGAAGTAGCTGCAAATACCTGTATTAGAGTATTAGACAGGTATCTGCACCCCCCTCCCCCCTGAAAGGTGCCAACTGTGGCACTGGAGGGGGTGAGGAATCCAATGAGCGGAAGTTCCACTGTTCCACTTTAGGGTGGAGCTCCGCTTTAAGGATGTTCCTGCCTCTGCTCTAATGCAGACTGGTCTTTAGCTATTCCCGGTGTCGGGTGTACCTCCAGTGTGTTCCCTTGGTTGCAGACCCAGCTTACTCCTGACCTGATCTCCAATCCTGCTTCTGTCTTGCCGCTAGTTCCTGACCCGGCTAGTCCTGGACCTTGGCTCTGCTCCTGATTTGGTACCTCGTTGCCCACCTGTTGATGACCCTGGCTAATCCTATGACCAAGCTTCTGTCTCCGATTCTGGTCTACAGCCCCGTTCGTGTGTGCTGCTGCAGTTCTGCATCCCACTGAATGTTCCTGCTGCAAGTCTGCTGAGAGCTCTGACAAGCCACATGTCCTGGCCCCGTAGTGCAAGTGGAGTGCTTCCTTAACCTCAGCTGAACTACTGCGCCCGGCTACTGTTCCTGATCTGATGGTTCTCCTGCTGCCTTGGAACCACATCTCCTGCTGCAAGTTCCCTGATCTACATCTGCAGGCACTCATGTTCCTCGGCGCCCTCTGTTTCACTCCCAGTGGGGCCTGGACTGGAGATAGAGAGGTCGACCTCATCATTTCAGTCTCCTCTCAGGTACGTAAAAGCAAAGCTTTCGCTTACTGGATGAGGAGGAGAGCCAGGGAAGCGATGTCAAGATTTACACCACAACCAGATAATGTTTTGCATTTATGGAGAAAATGCAAGGTGTTCTCTGAATTGTGCCCATAATGAGCAAACAACCTCCTGTGTTTACCAAGCTGCTGACCAAGTGCATGGCAGAGTACTCAGAAGACACCTGATATCACCATATTAGTAGTGCCTACTACTGTACACCAATACGACGAGACTAGAAAAGGCCAGTTCAGAACCAAGCGCGGCACCCTTTGGGCTCCTTTTGCTAACCTCGTGTTAGTAAAAGTTTGGTGAGAGACTATTCGCGCTTTCAGACTCGTGGTTTTCAGATCGTTTTCTGCTGTTCAGTCTGTGCTTGTGGGTTTGTATCTGCTCTTCAGTACGTGCAAGCAAGCTCCGCGTGACTTGGTCATTGTGTTTTTGTTCGTTCCTGTTTTCCAGGTCGCTCTTCACAGGCCTTGCTGTTCTTCAGTGCGTTCTGTTACTTTGTTCTGAGCAGCTGACCATTTTCTAGCCATGTTGCATGTACGTACTCCTCATATAGTTTGTGCTGTGTGGGGGTTGGTGTTGGGGTCCTGACCTTGACACAAGCCCAGTCCATGAACAGGGTGGGGAGGAGTTCATGGACCAAGAATTGGTAGCTTCAGCGTGACCAGTTCTGTCATATGCCTTTGCTCCGTGAGAATAATCCTGATGATTTCAGGAACTTTCTCCGGATGACGGACCCCGTATTTCACCGTTTGTTGGCTTTGCTGACCCCCTATATCAGCAGGCAGGATACCTGCATGAGGCAAGCCATCACTCCGGAGCAGAGGCTCGTCGCCACCCTGCGGTACTTGGCGACAGGGAGAAGCCTGCATGACTTGACTTGAAGTTCTCAACAGGCATCTCCCCCCAGGCTCTGGGGATCATTATCCCAGAGACCTGTTCTGCCATCATCCAGGTCCTGCAGAAGGAGTATATTAAGGTAAGTTTTTATACTTTAACATCACATTTTATTGTATTTAATGTTAGCGAATATATTGTATTTCTTTCCTCATTCCCTAATTACCATGATTGGAATATGCTGCAAATGTCCCCTTTGTTCTCATGCATGCTGGATTTTTATGTAATTATTTTTTTGGTCCTTCATACTTATTTGCCTTCACTTACTTCCCCAGCATGGTCTCCTGCCCCTATATTCACCTCATGAAGTCACTTAATGTATTTTATCAGCTCCATAGTAGTGCTTTACCCCAAACACCCCCTAAAATGTTTTGAAATGTGATTTGTGTTTTAAATTCAAGCAGAGTACCAGAGGCTTTTTTGGGGGGTCCCCAAATCATTTGGAACCCTCCCTCCCCCCAACTGCTAAGTCAGCTGATACCAATTCTCTATCTATCCTCAATCATCTATCTGCTGACTTTGCCAAACCCATACACACTATACCCATCTCTTTTGTGATCAGATGTATGGATGAATTCCTCAAAGCATGTAGTGCAAGGGCCTGCCTGTATACTTTCAAATGGTACTGTTTCAAGACTTCGTATCCTATTATCTTGATAGGCAATAGCAGAATGTCCAAATGTGCTCAAATGTGTACAGTGTGTATTTATATCTTTGTATTATGACACTTCTTACCTGTCCAGTGGGCTGCCAATAGTGTAACTAAGGAGGGGCTGTTCCAAGTAATACCCATTATTTAGGCATTCATCTCTCAATGAAGTGGAGAGGGTTACCTGTCCAAGAGCCCCCCCCCCCCCCCCATAATGTTAGAAATGGCCCATGAGAGGGGGGGGGAAATATGATAGCTGTACCTTATACTTTGGTCTTTAAAAATTCCCATAAATCAATGTTATCTTGATGTTGGCCAAGAATGTTTGTGTCTAATTTGCTTTCCATGTTTATGTGCAAAAATACTAATTTTTTTTTGTTTTCCTCAACAGTTTCCTTCCATGCCACAGGAATGGCAGACTGTGGCCTCCCACTTTGCCCAGCGGTGGGACTTTCCTAACTGCGGAGGGGCAATTGATGGGAAACACGTCCACATCATCCCACCATCCAACTCGGGGTCGTACTATTATAATTATAAGGGGTTCAATAGTATTGTGATGTTGGCGGTGGTGTCGGCTACTTATGAGTTCCTGTATGTGGACGTGGGGAAGAATGGCCGGATGTCCGATGGTGGAGTCATCGCCCAGACCGAGTTCTACAGGCGTCTCCAGCATGCCAGCTTGGACTTGCCACCTCCAGAAGACAATGTGGAAGGACTCCCATTCGTCTTCATTGCAGATGAAGCTTTTGCGCTGGGGGACCATCTTATGCGGCC
Source organism: Aquarana catesbeiana (assembly GCF_042186555.1). Classification (NCBI taxonomy): domain Eukaryota; kingdom Metazoa; phylum Chordata; class Amphibia; order Anura; family Ranidae; genus Aquarana; species Aquarana catesbeiana. The sequence continues at coordinate 202,516,170 of NC_133328.1, read as the reverse complement.
ATTCCCGATGAGGACCCTCACCCCGGACCAGAGGGTTTTTAATTACCGGCTGGCCAGAGCCAGAAGAGTGGTAGAAAACACGTTTGGAATCATGGCCAGCCGGTTCCGCCTATTTCTTACACCCAAACATATGGCGGAGTACAAACTGAATCACATTATCCTGGCGTGCTGTGTTCTACACAACTTTTTACGGCAACATTCTGCCAACTATGCTGTCTCAGTTGGGCCTGAAGCCGGAATTCAAAATGAACCAACCCTGATGGCGCTTGAAAGTGGCCGTCCTGGGTTGCCCTCCCTGAGTGCACGTGATGTCCAGCTAAGATACCTTGAATACTTTGCGGGTAGGGGGGCTATCAATATGCCAGACAATGTGTGAAACCTTTATCAAAAAAAAAAAAAAAAAAAAAAAAACACCATTAAGCAAATCTTTGGTGACATTTACTGCTTGTGTTTGTTTTAGCTGACCCTGACAGAAATGTGTGGAGTCCTGAAAATGGCGTGATTGTGTAACCATACAAAGCACTGTTGGGTGTAATTTACTAAAGGCAAAGACACTTTGCATTACAAGTGCACTTGAAACTGCACTTGTAGTGCAAAGTGGATTTGCCCTTAGGAAATAACCCCATTGTCACAGAAAGCAGCAATTAGAGCACCACAAAAGTGTTGGAGCGTTGAGACAATAATCCACACATTCTTGATTAACAATCTTTTTAATACCTGCACAATCACATGTGCATTTTGAAAAGGTTTTTTAAACAAACCAACATATTTGTTGTATAACAGTTTTTGGGGTGGCATTAGAAAAAGTAGAAATGTCCATTTAAGCTAAAACAGGCATGTTTCAAACCCACAAGAAAGACACAAATCTTTAACTTACAAAGTTCACATTTGGTAGAACTTGAAGGCAATATCAGACATGAGTATTTAGGAACTGTGTTTGATATTGCGTTCAGATGGGGTGAAGTCACTCCAGGAAAAGCCAAATTTTGAAGATGCACACAAATTTAGGAATGTCAACATGTGCTAGCTGCCATCACGGGGGATCAAGGGACGTCTTTTGGGGGAGCAACCCCTTCCTCTCAGCTACTTTGAGGAAGGGGCTGCACCCCCAAAACACGTCCATTGATCTTCCATGATGGCAGATAGCACATGTTGACACACTGTGTGCCTCTTCAAAATTTGGCTTTTCTACAATTCGACAAAAAATTTAAAAATTGTAGCACACCATAAAAGAAAGGGATTTAGAGGGGTTTTAAACTCTCACCAAAACATCAATGATGTTCTCATTTTTTTTGAACATCATTGATGTTTTTCTTGATATTTTCCAATGCAAGATTACACCCCATTATCTCCCCAATCAGGATCTGTGCACTTTCCGAGGTGAAATGCCCTGGATCCACAACATCATGATCACCTAAAAAGTGAAATAGAAACCAAAAAAAAAACCCATGTATTATAAATATGCCGGCATCCATCTCTTACCTGAGCCTGTGGTCGCAGACACTCACCTGTTGTGGTGACTAGTTCCACCAAGTCTTCCTCCTCCTGCTCTTCTTGTCTTTGGGGGATTTCCCCTTCTTCCAGAGGTGGGGGGTCTCTGGTCTCCTCGGATGAGGGGCGTTCGAGTTTTTTTTTTTTTTTTTTTTTTCATAGGGGAGAAAAAAGTATACTTAGCACACAGATATTTGATGGCAGAACTATAAATATGAAACATTGCTTGGAAGTGGGGTACAATTGTCTGTTTTGGGAGAGTTCTAAGATGTTGAATTTTTAGTGTCCTTTGTCCAAGCTTCACAGATGGAGACACCCCTATAGTATACACTGGAGCACCTGTGTGGGCCCCCTAATAAAAAGGGTGTTCTTGTGTCCCACACTAGTGCTCCAGCGTCCAGATGTGAAAATTGCTGCTGAGTGTCCTCTCCTTACACAGAATCTAGTTTGCATTTCATTCTAGTAATAAACCCATCTACACAACCAAATTATTTTCATACAAGTAGGCCCTAAAAAATGTGGTCAAATGCATATGGCCAAAACAATGGTGTTTTATAGGCCGAAAGAAAAATGTTTGATACGAACGAATAATGTGCCCATGAACATGAAAGTTGACATTTTAAACTGTACAACAGTTAAGAAAAGCACATGGAGCAGCACGAATGTAATAAACACAAAAAGAATAGGAACACAGCACAACTACTTACTTTTTTGCAGCACTCTCCGGATCTTTTGGTACTGCTCGTGTTCTCTTAATTTCAGGTCCGACCACCGCTTCCTGAGCTGATCTTTCGATAGTCGTACCCCGAAATTCCGGTGCAGACTCTTGACCACTTTCGCCATTATCTTGGCCTTTCTGACATTGGGGTTGGGGTAAGGTCCATACTTTCCATCATAGTCGGCCCTCTTCAGGATGTCGACTATCTCCAACATCTCCCCAAAGGACATATTTGAGGCCTTAAATCTTCTCCTTCTGGATCCAGACGTTTCCGGCTCAGGGCTTTCCTCCTCCTCATTGCTGTAATTAGCACGCACCTGCTGTGTCTCCGCCATGTGCTCTTCCCCCACTGCGCCAAACGAAAAGGGGCAGGGTATAGACTAGAAAGAACGTCAGGGGCGGGCAGAGTTACACGCACGCGCAGTGTCTATAAAGCGTAACACGCGTGCATAGTACGTACGATCTGTGAGCGGAGGAAGGAGTAACTGAGGCGCCGATCGTGATAACGAAGGTAAGATTTAACATTGGGCCTATACTGCTTCTAGATTGAGGCCTGTATTTGCACAAGTTTAGAAAACTTTAGGCTGACATTAGGGTTTGTCTTGTGTTGTGTCTTGCAGTGAAAATGGATATCTTGAAAGATAACGACTTTATGGCAATCTTCATTGATATGTTCAGGGAGCTGCCTTGTCTATGGGAGATAAACCACCCTGAATATAAGAACCAAACAAAGAGGAAGGCAGCGCTGGATCAATTGCTGGAATTTGTGAAGACGGTGATCCCCACGGCAGACATCAGCTATTTGAAGATCCTAATTGGTGGCCTGAGGAGCACAAGAAGGTCTAGGATTCCCAGAGATCCAGGGCTGCAGATGACATTTATGTCCCCAGGCTGTGGTACTATGACAGGCTGCATTTTCTGGCAGGTCAGACTGAACCCAGGCCAGCACTCTCCAGTCTTCCTTCTACGCTTCCTTCCCCCCCCAGCTGAGGCTTCTGACGCCCAACCTGGGCCTTCCAGGCAGCAACATGTGGAGGAGCCCAGCTTGAGCCAGGTATAGCATTCTTCTAAATATTTCTGGTTGTCCAATCAATGATGTTAACTAGATGTTAGTCTGGAGTGCTAATTTATGATTGTGATTGATGATGCAAAAACTAAAACCATGTCCCTTTTTCATACACAGGAAAGTCTCAGCCAGGAGGTGGCCGGGCCAAGCAGGCTGCCCGAAACCCAGGTCCCTCCCCTACACCTTCAAAGAAAAAGTGGCAGGAAGAGGAGTAACTTGGAGGAAGCTGCCATAGGCCTCTTTTGGAAGGCTACAGAGGCCCTGGGAACCCCCCCACACTGTGGAGGAGGACTTTGCTTGCATAACTGCCTGCAAAATGCTGCAAATGGAGGAGGGCCAATGACTCCTGTGTGAGTCCTTAATTTTGGAAGCTCTCAATAAGGGGTTGAGGGGCCAAATAACTCCACCTCCTCCTCCTCCTCCTCCACAGCCACAGCCAGGAAGGAAGTGTGGAAAGAAGACCAGAAAGTGATGACCCTGGGTCCAGTCTGGTCTGGCAAAAGATGCAGCCTCTTGTAGTACCACAGCCTGGGGACACAGATGTCATCTGCTGCTTTCCGGATCTCTGGGACTTCTGGACCAGACTGCACTCCCTTAGATAAGGACTCCTCAGGCCACCAATTTTGATGTTAAATAATTGATGTCTGCCCTGGGGGTCCAAGGCTTCGCCAATTTCTGTTTCTCCAGTGTTGCCTCCCTCTTTGTTTGGTTCTGAGCCCTGTATAAAGGATTTTTTGTTTCAATTATACTTGCCTATGTGTGTTTTCCTTAAAAAAAAAAAAAAAAAAAAAAAAAAAAAGGACAGTTTGTGAGGATTCAGGTACATTTCAAAAATACAATGTGAAAACAACAAGGGACACCAAGCAACCTTCTTGAGATTAAATATAAGATATCAATGGTGTTGTGGTAACTTGACACACAAAACACACACAAAAATATTAGGGCCCTTTCACACTGGGGCGGGGGTAAAGCGCCGCTATTGTAAGCGGCGCTTTACCGTCGGTATGCGGCCGCTAGCGGGGCAGTTTTACCCCCCTGCTAGCGGTCGAGAAAGGGTTAAAACCACTGCAAAGCGCCTCTGCAGAGGCGGTATAGCCACGCCATCCCATTGATTTCAATGGGCAGGAGCGGTATACACTCCGCTCCTTCACCGTTCGGAAGATGCGGCTAGCAGGACTTTTCCCGTCCTGCTAGTGCACCGCTCCAGTGTGAAAGCCCTCGGGGCTTTCACACTAGAATTAAAGCAGCGGCACTTTCGGGTCGGTTTGCAGGCGCTATTAGTGCAATAGCACCTGCAAACCGCCCCAGTGTGAAAGGACCCTAAGGGAGTAAAATTAACAAAAAAATTTAAAGATCAGCCTTGAAAAAAATACAAACCCAAAAAAAAAAAAAAATAAAAAAAAAGATTGTCAGATGTGACAAACCAAAATATATTGAAGGAATCCCGATAAATAATAAAGAAAGAAGTTTGTGAGAAGTCTGTGTTAATATGAGCAGCAAAACTACTTAATTCGTCTCACATTATAAAGAAGAAGGGAGTGCGCTGTATTAAACCATTTTTTACATTGCACCGTGACGAAAGTGCTGTATCCATTGCAAATGCTAATTTTACCAGACCGAGCTGTTCCGTCTCGGAATTTCTTCTGAGCATGCGTGGCACTTTGTGCGTCGGAACTGGCGACACACGGTCGGAATCGACGCGATCGAATTTTGTTGTCGGAAAATTTTATAGCCTGCTCTCAAACTTTGTGTGTAGAAAAATGTCCGATGGAGTCCACACACAGTCGGAAAGTCCGACAACACGCTCCAATCAGACATTTTCCATCAGAAAATCCGACCGTGTGTACGGGGCATTATAGTGGTCCAACCTGGACCAATGTAACTATATAAAATAGACCTAAACTTCGGCTTTAAAGCAGAAATTCACTTAAAAAAAGGGAAGTCCTGCTTCTTCTCCTGCTCTCCTAGCACCAAAATATTAGTTTTTGATGGCTTTTTTTGAGAGTGGATACCTATTTTTTGACACTTACCTGCTCCCACTAGGCGAACCAAGCATAAGTTCAACCCCCCCAGGGAATCTCCTTAGACACTCACATATCCCAGGAGGGTGTAGGTACATTCAAAAAGTGCTCACGCATGCACAATTGGGAGCCAGCTAAGAAGCCACAGCCGACTTCCCACAAGCGATGGCCCTGGGGACCCGAAGGCCAGCAAAGTGTGTCTTTATTAAAAGTCGGCAGCTACAGTATTTGTAGCCGACTTAATTTTTATACTAATGACCGGACTTCTCTTTAAGTTAGGTCACCGAGTTAAGTTTCTTAGACACAGTTATAAGTTAACTTTGTAAAGTCCACCTTTTGAAGGTAGCCCTTACCTACCAGATCTACATATGTATTTTGACTCAGCGGTTCAGAAAAGTATTGATGCCAATAAATAAGAATGATAGCCAGGCTTCTATTGGAGCTCCTGCATGGGAGTGCGGTCTCTTACCCGATGACTCTTTGGTGTGCATGTTCCAGTGTGTGGTGGAGAGGCTGCAGTAGGTTTGGGGAAAGGAAGATGCTTGAACCAAGGAATATATTGGTTTGCCTTTGCACAGGCTCATATACAGGTCTGTTTGGAATATAAAAATACCAACCACCATAATAGAAGTGTGCCTGCGTTAGCCCTGACCAGTGAAAAGGTGTGGGACACATCCATAACAAAAAGGTTGAACAGCCTCGCAATGTGCTGTACTTTTTTCAGTGCACCATGCCTGTACACCCCCACAATGCAGTGGTGGGAAACACGCACATACTGTAGGAGACAAAACATTCTAGCTGCCCAATGCAGTTCTACTGTGCATGGTGTGGTGGGAACGTACCCTAAAAGTCCTCCTAAAACTTGTGCTTAATTGTTCAATCTAAAAAAAAAAAAAAAAAAAAAAAAAAAAAATTTCAAATCGAATCTGAGCAGCTGCCATTGTTGCTTTGTTGTATTTAAAGCGAAGGTCTGCCCACTGCTGCAACAATTAAAAGCCAGCAGCTACACATACTGCAGCTTCTGGCTTTTAATAATAGGACACTCACCTGTCCAGGAGTCCAGAGTTGTTGGCACTGCAACTGATGTTTCCATCAGCTGTCGGGTGCTGCTGCCGCCATTGCGGGTAAGGAAACAGCAGTCTAGCCTTACGGCTTCATGCTGGGAACCCTACTGCGCATGCACAAGGCTCCACTCCTCTCTCCTACTGGCCCGGCGACGGGGGAGGAGAGAGCCGATCGGTGACGTTGTCAATGGCCGCGACCGTGGCTCCCAGATGAACTTTTGGGTGGAACCCCTCTTTAATGCAAAAACACGATGGAAGTCTTCAGTGAAGCTATAGTGTGAGATTTTGAGCTTCTGGTGTGATGTTGTAACTTCAGGGCTAGTTTTTCCACACTGGATCAATGTCAGTCACTGCTAGGACACATAGAAAACAATTGTTTTCTTTGAAGAGGAAAACCGGCTGCTTTCACATAAGCCTGCTCTAAATGTATTCATTGCTATATACATTCCATAGCCGGGAACGCAGTTTTGATTTAGGGACCGCACTTGCCTCGACATGGTAGTGTGGCTTCTTAAAGTGATTGTAAAAAGGCAGAAAGTTTTTTTTATCTTGATCTATGAAGATAAAAAAAAAAAAAAAAAACACCACACACACACACACACCTCTGTGTGCAGCAGCCCCCCTCAGCCCTCGAATATTTATTTGAGCTTCCTCTAGATCCAGAGATGTTGTACGAATGTCTCGGCTGCCCAGGACTCCCCTCCTCATTAGCAGAGGTAGCCAAAGTCATTCAGCCAATAAAAGAAAAAAAAGAGTCAAGGCCAGGCCACTGCTCCTTGTCTGAATGGACACACGGAGCTGTGACGCAGCTTGGACGCCCCCATAGCAAGCTGCTTGCTCTGGGGGCACTCAACAGGAGGGAGGGGCCAGGAGCAGTGAAGAGGGACCCGAAAAGAGGAAGATCTGGGCTGCTCTGTGCAAAACCACTAAATAGAGCAGCAAAGTATAAAAACGTGTTTGTTATTTTTAAAAGAAAAAAAAAAAAAAAAATATATAGGACTTTAAAGTGATACTAATTTCAGACTTTCAGCATGAAAAATAGGGCATTGCATTGTTCGCAGTAAGACATTTGACTTTCAATACGCTTGTATACATTAACAATTATTTTATAGGGAAACTCGTGTCTAAGAATATTGTCATATGCAATTTATCCATTCATATATATTAGTTACATTCACACATACATATAATTTTTAGAAGAGGGGTAGTGGGCCTTTAAGATCATGTTCACTTTTTTTTTTTTTTTTTTTTTTTTTTTTTTTAGGTTAAAAATAACAGAGACTTTACAATCAGTTTAAGTGTTTGAGAATGCAGGCAACAAAAACCTAAATTTTTAAAGAAACCGAAAAACTATTTGAAATACACTGGTTTAAAACCACAACAGTCGGTAACATAAGTATTCTAAATGAAATGCAGAAATGTCAAAATACAATTATCAGAAACATAAGCATTCTGAACAGAATGGATGGCGGGAATGTAGAATACAACAGTCAATAACATAAGCATTCTTAACAGAATGGAGAGCTTTAAAGTACAAGCATTCTAAATGAAATGCGGTGGTTCAAAACACATCAGTACCATAAGAATGTCAAAGAGAATGCATCAAATAGTATGCTTTAACTTGTGGTCATAGATAGTTGTGCTCAAAAGTTTACATATCCTGGCAGAATTTATGGATTCCTTTGCCATTTTTTCAGAGAATATGAATAACAAACTTTTTCACTCATGGTTAGAGTTTGGCTGAAGCCATTTATTAATAATCAACTGTGTTTACTCTTTTTAAGTCATAATGGCAACAGAAACTACCCAAATGACCCTCATCAAATGTTAACATACCCCAGTTCTTAATACCATATATTGCGCCCTTTAACATAAATGACAGCTTGGAGTCTTTTGTGGCATTTGTGCATGAAGCTCTATCTTCTCAGATGGTAAAGCTGCCCATTCCTCTTGGAAAAAAGCCTTCAGTTCCTGTAAATTCTTGGGCTGTCTTGCATGAACTGCACACTTGAGATCTCCCCAGAGTGGTTCAATGATATTGAGGTCAGGAGACTGAGATGGCCATTCCAGAACCTTCATTTTATTCTGCTGTAGCCAATGACAAGTCGATTTGGCCTTGTGTTTTGGATCATTGTCATGTTGGAATGTCCAAGTACGTCCCATGCGCAGCTTCCTGGCTGATGAATGCAAATGTTCCTCCAGTATTTTTTGAGAACATACTGCATTCATCTTGCCAACAATTTTGACCAAATTTCCAGTGCCTTTGTAGCTCAGACATCCCCAAAACATCAGCTATCCACCTCCGTGATTCACAGTAGGAATGTTGTACCTTTCATTATAGGCCTTGTTGACTCCTCTCCAAATGTAGTTTATTGTTGTGGCCAAAAAAGATAAATATTGGTCTCATCACTCCAAATGACTTTGTGCCAGAAGGTTTGAGGCTCGTCTCTGTGCTGTTTGGTGTATTGTAAGAGGAATACTTTGTGGCATTTGCATAGTAATGGATTTCTTCTGGCAACTCGACCATGCAGCCCATCTTTCTTCAAGTGCCTCCTTATTGCGCATCTTGAAACAGCCACACCACATGTTTTCGGAGTCCTGATTTCACCTGATTTGTGTTTTTTTTCTTTACGTCCCGAACAATTTTCCTGGCAGTTGTGGCTGAAATTTTAGTTGGTCTAACCGACCATAGTTTGGTTTCAACAGAACCCCTCATTTTCCACTTCTTGATTAGAGTTTGAACACTGCTGATCAGCAGTCTCAACTCCTTGGATATCTTTTTACATCCCTTTCTGGTTTTATACAGTTCAACTACCTTTTCCCGCAGATCCTTTGACAATTCTTTTGCTTTCCCCATTACTCAGTATCCAAAAAAGTCAGTGCAGCACTGGATGAAAGATGCAAGGGCCTGTCAGGAGTCCAGAAACACATACACACACACAAACACAAACACAAACACAAACACAAACACAAACACAAACACAAACACAAACACAAACACAAACACAAACAGATCACAGGTGAGGGTGGTTACCTTTAATAGCCATTCAAACCCCTTTGTATCAACTTGTGTGCATGTTATCAGGACAAAATCACCAGGGTATGTAAACTTTTGATGAGGGTTATTTGGGTAGTTTCTGTTGCCATTATGATTTAAAAATAGTAAAACATAGTTGATTGATAATAGGGATGCACCGAAATTTCGTCCGCCGAAACACATCGGCTGAAAATGGGGCGGGGCTCCGGTGCCGCCTATCAGGGGGGCTTCCTATATCGTAGAAGAGCGAAGAGCCGCCACCTGTTTGATTACAGCGCCGGGAACATCACAGCTTTCGATAGCTGTGTGTTCCCCGCTGCGCGCCGTCACATACAGCCCCTCCTCCTTGTCCGGGCACTTTGATAGACAGATCACCCGTCCACTGGGACAGGTGATCTGTCTATCAAAGTGCCCGGACAAGGGGGAGGGGCTGTATGTGACAGCGCGCAGCAGGGAACACAGCTATTGAAATGAAAGCTGTGATGTTCCTGGCGCTGTAATCAAACAGGCGGCGGCGGCTCTCCTCTCCCTTCACTGGCTGCAATGGGGACGCTGGCTGCACTACCGGGGACACTGGCTGGCTGCATCTGATGGGCACTGGTGAGGCTGCATTGATCTATTGTATCATGTCCGCAGTCTCTGACCATCGCCTGTGCCATCTCTGCAGTCTCTGACCATCGCCTGTGCCATCTCTGCAGTCTCTGACCATCGCCTGTGCCATCTCTGCAGTCTCTGACCATCGCCTGTATAAAAATATTTTTAAAAACAGTCAGTCACTTTCGGTACCGGTTTCGGGATCAAGGAAGATTTTCGGTATCGGTTTCGGCACCAAAAAACCCATTCGGTGCATCCCTAATTGATAATACATGGCTTCAGCCAAACACTAACCATGAGTGAAAGAAATGTTTGCGTGAACATTCATATTCTCTGAAAAAATGGCCAGAAATCAAATTCTGCTATGGTAAGTAAACTTATGAGCAAAACTGTATATCCCACAGAACCTCTCACTTACCATGCATTGTCAAACTCCTAAGTAGAGATGGGCCGAACACCCCCATGTTCGGTTCGCAACAGAATTCCAGAGAAAAATTTCTGACCCAAACCCCATTAACGTTTATGGGACTCGAATTTTGAACCCTTTTATGCAAGTAATTGGCCATAAAAAGGGTATGGGGGTCCGGGTACTGCCCTAGGGGACATGTGTCAATGCAAAAAAAAATAAAATGATTATTTTTACAGGAGCAGTGATATTAATGATGTTTAAAATGCAACAATGAAAAAGAAAAGTTTCTTTAAAATATAGTCCCCTTAGTCTGCATGTAAAGTGGCGCATCTGTACCGTGTATAGAACCTGCTGCAGCAAAACTGACATTTCTAAAAGAAAAAAAAAAAAGCATGAAAAGGACTTTTAAACTGCTGGCAATAGACACTTCATGTTTGCTATAGATAGAATGGGAACCACATGCCATAATTAAAAAAAAAAAAAAAAAAAAAAAAAAAAAAGGAAGGGGGAAAGAAAGAAGAAAGGAGGGCACGGGGTTCCCTCCATCCTAAATCCATACCAGACTCTTATCCGAGCACTTAGCCTGGTAGGCCAGAAAAGAAAGGGGGGGGTGTAAGCAAGCGCAACCCCCCCCCCCCCCCCCCGAACCATAAAAAAAAGTGGTGAATAAATACCACCACAAAAAAAAAAAAAAAAAGGCTCCACCTTCAACTAAGGCAAATCACAAAAGCCTGGACTTGCCATTTGACAGCGCTTATATAGGCAAGAGCAGAGCCACCGCCCTCTTGTGACGTCAGCGACGTTACAAAGGGGCGTTGCCACTAAGTGACATCCCTAGGTGGCTCCGCCCCTTACCTATATAAAAAGGGCTGTTGAACGGAATAGCAAGCCAGGCATTCAGTTTGCCTTAGTTGACAGCGTAGCAATTGTTTTTTTTTTCTTTTTTCGGGGCAGTCGGATCTACATTTGGGGGGGGAGACACTTTTTTTAAATAAAGGAATTGTAAAAAACCTGTGTTTTTATTACTTTTACACTTTGGTAAATGGGTAGGAGTACTATGTATCTATACTCATTCACATAGGGGGTGGAATCTGGGGCCCCCCCTTGTTAAAGGGAGCTTCCAGATTCCGATAAGCCCCCTGCTCGCAGATCCCCCACAACCACAGCCCAGGGTTGTGGGGATAAGGCTCTTGCCCCCATCAAAATGGGGACAAGGTGTTTTGGGAAGGACCGAGCCGCCTGCTCAAAAGCATCCACCGTCCATGATGAGGGCATGTAGCCTGGTATGGTTCACGAGGGGGGCGCTCGCTCATCCCCCTGCCCCTTTCCTGGCATGCTCGGGTCTGATATGCATCGATTCCACGCAGTTATTTTTTTTACATTTTGGCCTAGTATTGGGGGGGGGGGGGGGGGGGGGACGTTTTTTTTTTTTTTCACTTTGTCGGCAATGTTTTTTTTTTGTAAGCACATAGACAGCTGATGGCTCATCGGTTAAGGACAGCGCAGCTGGCTTCGCCGCCCGCTCCTTAAAGCGGAGTTCCACCCAAAAATGTAACTTCCGCTTTAAGTACTCCTTTCCTCTTGACATGCCACGATTGGCATGTCATTTTTTTGGGGGGAGGCTGGGTACCTGGTTTGGAATGGGAGTTCCTGTTCCACTTCCTCCTTCCGGGCTTCTAACTGCCTAGGCGATTCCCTCCCAGCAATGTTCTGGGGCACGTGAAAGGTCCCAGAACATTGCCTGGCCATTGACGCAGCGCGGCTCATGCATGCGCAGTCGCACCTGGCTGTGAAGCCGCAATCACAGCAGAGCACCCACACTCACAATGTCGGCGCCGGCGGAGAGAGCGGAGGCTTCGGGCGGCTGCATCACTGGACCGTTGGACAGGTGAGTGTCTGTTTATTAAAAGTCAGCAGCTATACTTTTTGTAGCTGCTAACTTTTAATAAAAAACTTAAAAAAAAAAAAAAAAAAAAAAAAAACACACACAGTGGAACTCCGCTTTAACAACCAGCTATTCATTGCGCCCCAATTCGGCAAAGCTTTGCCCAATCAGGGCTCAGAATGCAATGTGCGCCCTGCAAATTCAGGCGTTCAGCGAAAGGCGATGTTTGGGCCAAACTTTTGCTCGACCCCCAAACCATTTGCTCAACTCTACTGCAAAGCAACTGCAACAAAACGGCCAACACCATTTCTACACAACAAAGTTAGGGAAGATTTTTAAATAAAACAAACATTCTAAAGTCCCCATAGAGTATACATATGACCTGGATTAGATTTTTTAGCCACACAAAACTGAAATTTGAAGCTCTAAGAAAAGGTAGGCCAGAGGCAAAGAAAACATTCTGTTTATGCCCAACTTTTCATTGACCCTTGTTTAAGGGGGGCTGCTTGCTCAGTGGGAGATCTCTCTGCTGATCCCCCCTGAGCAGGCGGGGCGACAGGGCCGTGTTCGCTCCCCTATGCAGAGCCGACACAGCCCACTCTCGTCTATAGGGGAATTGGGTGGAAACGGAACAAAGTGGAAATACACCTTAACCGCTTCCCACCTGGCCTATTGTACTATGACAGCCAGGCGGGAGCGCTCCCATATAACTTCCTCCCAGGATCACACTGTGCTGTGGCGGTGATCGGTCATCTGTCCAGTGGACACAGCAGACGACAGATCAGTGTACCAGACAATCGCTGGGACCAATCACAGCAAACATGACAATTGTACACAATTGATGTGTTGATTTCTACAGTGATCACATGGTACAGACAGGGCCCATCAAAGCCCATCTGTGCCATCTGATTAACTGTGGCCAATCTCACATGGTTTGTTTATAACGCTGTTATAGGCAACTAATCATAGTATGATCACCGCCACACCAGTTATATGAGGACGCTGTACTGCACTGGTGACTGTAAAAAAAGGTTATTATTTTCTGAAAAATGACAAAAAAAAAAATTACAACTTCAAAAAAACTTGCCATGTCTCTTACTAACACATTGGACTGTACTTCACAAAAAGGGGTCATTTGGGGGGTATTTGTACTGTCCTGGCATTTTTGGGCAACGATAGGCCATCAGGATTGAATCGATTTCAGATACATACTGTATACCATAATTTGTGGACTCAAACTTTCCTACAGACTAAATATTATACTATGAGGTCGATTTATTAAAGGCAAATCCACTTTGCACTACAAGTGCACTTAGAAGTGCAGTTGCTGTAGATCTGAGTGGAAAATTGAAACGAGGGGAAGCTCTGCTGATTTCTATCATCCAATCATGTGCAAGCAAAAATGATTTTTTCATTTTCCTTGTAAGTCCCCCCCCTCAGATCTACAGTGGCTGACTTCCAAGTGCACTTGCAGTACAAAGTGGATTTGCCTTTAGTAAATAAACCCCACTGAATAGGGTTAAGTTCACCAAAGGAATGTAACAGTATCATTTATTTGCAAAATTTTATAACAGAAAAAAAAACCCAGCGTTGATTAAAAACCACTAAAAGCAAGCTCTATTTGTGTAAAAAACAATGATAAAAATGTAATTTGGGTGTAGCATTGCATGACTGCGCAATTGTCAAAGCGTGACAGTGCTGAAAGCTGAAAACTGTCCAGGGCAGGAAGGGGGTGAAAGTGTCTGGTATTGAAGTAGTTAAAGTGGTTGTAAACTTTTACATATACCCAGTGAAGTGACTACACAGAAACTAAACAAATCCTCAAACATAAGTTGTACCTGCAGCTCTCTACAGTCTTCCAAAAACACACATTTTACAACACAAGTGTAATCCGATTGCCGATTGGAGAAAAAGGTGACATACCCCCCTCTACACAGGCTCTGGGGAGGCTGAAATTTTGGCTTAACCAGTTGCCGACCGCCGCACGACGATGTACGTCGACAGAGCGGCACGGGCAGGCAAAAGGACTTACAGGTACGTCCTTGCCTGCCCGCGGGTGGGGGGTCCGATCGGACCCCCCCCGGTGCCTGCGGCGGTCGGCAAATCTCTCCTCTCGGTGGTGAGGGGGAGCATTCGTGGCCCCCCCCCTCGCGATCGCCCCCAGCCAATGGGATCATTTCCCTGCCTCTGTAGTGTACACAGAGGCAGAGGAAATGATGTCATCTCTCCTCGGCTCGGTAATTTCCGTTCCAGCCCGAGGAGAGAAGACAGGTATGTGAGTGCACCAACACTACACACACAGTAGAACATGCCAGGCACACAAAACACCCCGATCCCCCCCCCCCCCCGATCGCCCCCCAATCACCCCCCCCCCCCCCCCTGTCACAAACTGACACCAAGCAGGTTTTTTTTTTTTTTTTTTTTTTTTTCTGATTACTGATTGGTGTCAGTTTGTGACAGTTACAGTGTTAGGGCAGTGAGTGTTAGGCCCCCTTTAGGTCTAGGATACCCCCCTAACACCCCCTAATAAAGTTTTAACCCCTTGATCACCCCCCGTCACCAGTGTCGCTAAGCGATCATTTTTCTGATCGCTGTATTAGTGTCGCTGGTGACGCTAGTTAGGGACGTAAATATTTAGGTTCGCCGTCAGCGTTTTATAGCATCAGGGACCCCCATATACTATCTAATAAATGTTTTAACCCCTTGATTGCCCCCTAGTTAACCCTTTCACCACTGATCACCGTATAACCGTTACGGCTGACGCTGGTTAGTTCGTTTATTTTTATTTTTTATAGTGTCAGGGCACCCGCCATTTATTACCGAATAAAGGTTTAGCCCCCTGATCACCCGGCGGTGATATGCGTCGCCCCAGGCAGTGTCAGATTAGCGCCAGTACCGCTAACACCCACGCACGCAGCATACACCTCCCTTAGTGGTATAGTATCTGATCGCATCAATATCTGATCCGATCGGATCTATACTAGCGTCCCCAGCAGTTTAGGGTTCCCAAAAACGCAGTGTTAGCGGGATCATAGTGTGGTCAGATGCTTTGAGGGCAGAGGAGAAATCTAGGGTCTAACAGACCCCAATTTTTTCAAAAAAGAGTACCTGTCACTACCTATTGCTATCATAGGGGATATTTACATTCCCTGAGATAATAATAAAAATGATTAAAAAAAAAAAAAAAAAAAAAATTGAAAGGAACAGTTTTAAAATAAGATAAAAAAAGCAAAAAAATAATAAAAGAAAAAAAAAAAAAAAAAACACCCCTGTCCCCCCTGCTCTCGCGAACGCAAGCGTCAGTCTGGCGTCAAATGTAAACAGCAATTGCACCATGCATGTGAGGTATCACCGCGACGGTCAGATCGAGGGCAGTAATTTTAGCAGTAGACATCCTCTGTAAATCTAAAGTGGTAACCTGTAAAGGCTTTTAAAAATGTATTTATTTTGTTGCCACTGCACGTTTGTGCGCAGTTGTAAAGCATGTCATGTTTGGTATCCATGTACTCGGCCTAAGATCATCTTTTTTATTTCATCAAACATTTGGGCAATATAGTGTGTTTTAGTGCATTAAAATGTAAAAAGTGTGTTTTTTCCCCAAAAAATGCGTTTGAAAAATCGCTGCGCAAATACTGTGTGAAAAAAAAAAATGAAACACCCACCATTTTAATCTGTAGGGCATTTGCTTTAAAAAAAATATATAATGTGTGGGGGTTCAAAGTAATTTTCTTGCAAAAAAAATTTTTTTCATGTAATCAAAAAGTGTCAGAAAGGCTTTGTCTTCAAGTGGTTAGAAGAGTGGGTGATGTGTGACATAAGCTTCTAAATGTTGTGCATAAAATGCCAGGACAGTTCAAAACCCCCCCAAATGACCCCATTTTGGAAAGTAGACACCCCAAGCTATTTGCTGAGAGGCATGTCGAGTCCATGGAATATTTTATATTGTGACACAAGTTGTGGGAAAGAGACAAATTTTTATTTATTTTTTTTTTTGCACAAAGTTGTCACTAAA